>NW_028263379.1:305000-595000 GCF_051168715.1 Poecilia mexicana | reverse complement strand
ACAAGCCTCACCTCCACTTCAAACAAATCAAAGAGGAGGTTTTCTTTCTATGACTTAGAGCAGTGTTTTTCAACCCTGGTCCTCAAGGCACACTGCTCTGCATGTTTTAGGTATTTACCTGCTTCTACACATGATTTCAATTGATGGCTGACTAACAAGCTTTTTCTGAACTGCAATCATTTAAATGGGGTGTGTTGAAGCAGGGGAACATCTAAAACATGCCTTGAGGACCAGGGTTGGAAAACACTGATTTAGAGTTTCATTTTTTTCTCTAGAATGAGAAAAACATGTTCTTTATTTAGTGAGTAAAAATCCTAAGGAATCCATTTGCCCGACAGATAAAGAAATTCAGTCAGCGTGGCATACAATGGACAACAAAAATATGTATAATATTGAAGCTTGTTTAGTTCAGATCAGTTTTTATAGCATCAAGTTGCAAATAACAAGACAAACGTAAATTCAAATTCAGAAGTATTTAATCCATTCAGTCTAATGCTGTCAGTCAGTCAGCTGGTTTTTAACATCTGTTTTTCATGTGCATAAGAAAAACTATTTAATAAAAACGTGGAATGGAGTATGCTATCTATGACAACTGTACAGACTTTTTATGTTAAAATATTGCACGGTATTTTGTATTATGTATATATATGACCTAATCATATGTCATATATATATATATATATATATATATATATATATATATATATATATATATATATATATATATATATATATATATATATATATATATATATATGACATAATCATATGTCACATATATGCATATATATGACATATGATAATATGTCATATTATCATATGACAGCTAATGGAATCATTAGTTGTCAGCTCTGAAACACAACTCTGGGTCCTTTTTGCTTCCCTGATAGTTCAAGACATCAGCGTAAAACATGAAATGCTTTTGTCCCTGTAAGTGGAAGAGAATGAACTATAAGGACTGCCAGTCAACTCTCCATTTCTCTAATAAATAAAAAGGTCCTGGTGCTTTTTAATTACGTCTGCTGCAGAAACTAATGGTTGAAGAAATGCATATTTACTGACATTACACTCAAGCTAAAGGGTCATGAAGTCTGACATAGTGTGCTCTAACAATAGATAGGTAAAAGTTTATACACTACATTTATCATTAATACACTTGTCTGAGACAAAGATCAGCTGTCTGATTGAAAACCTGATAGTGATCAACAATACAAAAATTATATGAATTTCAATGTTCAGTTATGCCATTTTTATTTTTTCTCTTGGATTTTACAGCCCTATAGTTTAATCTTCTTAAATTTAGATTTATTGTACTTTGACTCTCTTTCCATATCTCGTGTGTGTGTGTGTGTGTGTGTGTGTGTGTGTGTGTGCGTGTGCATGCATGTGTGTGTTTATGCTTTAAGAAGTTCCATGAGAATATTCAATAAAAATAATGACCAAGGTAAACAAAAAAAAACTATTTGGTACATGAACAAACTAACTGGGCTGACCACATTAAACCGTAACTACACACTTCAGTTTTCTTTCATCACTTCAAATTAAAATTTTATTTGCCTTTCATCTTGCTGTAGGTACACCTACATTTCTTCAGTGTAATAAATGGAGATTTCTGTTCTATTCCTTCTATAATATTATTTGAGGAAATTTGTCCAGCTTAGCATAACAGCTTAGTTCTGTTTACTGAGGCCGACTGCTAGGATCCCTTCTGTGGAGCTCCGTCCACAGAAGGTCCATCCATCGAGAGCTCAGCTCTGAATGAACACATGACACTGGCATATGTAACTCAGTGGGCCCGTTATTATATGAGCTCTGGTAGGTTCATTTAGGAAAAAAGAAAAAAAGCCAAGCAGTCAAGGAAGGGAGCTGAAAAAAGGAAAGTGGCAAAGGACTGCTTTTGGACAGTAACAACATGAAGGAATTTATTAACTCATCTTATGAACAAATGAATTGCCTGTTTTGTTCACCACAGGCACAACCTATTTGGTCGGCTTCCCAGTTCTTTGGTGTGAGCGCAGCCTCATTAAAAAGCCCGTCACATCTTGTCAAGTAGTCACAGGATGAACTGAGCGCGCTCACCAGGAGCACAAACGACGAGTACTCACTCACATTTTATCATGTGACAAAAACACAAGTACTATTCATACAGATGAAAGCCAAACTCTTCTAAGAAACTTTTATAAGACTTTAGAAATGAATTACCATAACTTGATTCTTAAACACTGACTGGCAGAAACAGTAAATCATGTCAGATGATGTTGACTCTGACAGAATTGCAGATGTAATTAAAACAAGTCTTAATTTGACAAGCCTCGATCAGTTTCAGGCTGCAGGGGCCGGCAGCAGTCTGCTTCTGGAGACACTGCATAGCAACCACATGCAAATCAGCAAACCCTACTCTGTCTTACTCAAACCTAAGAGCAACTCATTTGCTCCTTTAGCTTCCAGCACAAAACATTCAAATAAAATGACTGAAGAAAAAGAGGTGAGGCACACTGATCTTACCAGAGGAATGTCCTCGATTTGTGGCATCATGGTCACTGTCTCCTTGCTCGCTATCTCCGTGGCCACTGTCTTTAGAGCTGACCAGATCTGCCTCCTGGAAGGCTGAGCTAAAATCACAGAACATCAAATCAAAATCTCAACACTGATCTTTCTGGTACAGTCTCATATCCATGGTGATGAGGCATTTAGTAGATGAAACAGGTGTGGAAAAAGGCCTGAGCAGCACCAGGCTGCAGCAGGAAGCCCTTCCTGTATTTACCTGTTGACACGCCTCGGCCTCTCCACCAGGTAGCCGAGTTCGGTTCGCTGGTGTTTGGTCTGAAACAAGAAGGAGTGGTGTTCAGTCTGTTGCTCCAGCATTACATGTAACACAGTTAAAGAAAAATGCAGCAATCAAACATAGGAATAACCAGAAATAGCTCTCCAAAAATATAGAAAAGTTTTAAAAAGGCAAAAAAGGATGTATTTCAGCAACAATACAACACACACTGTGTCACAATGATCAGGGCAGTAAAAACTAGAACTTTTCTCTTCCATACGATGTGGAGTGTGTGCACGGTTCGGACTCTAGACTTGGGATGCTTCAGCGTATAACAAGGCTGCCACTCAACAACATTCTGACAGATTAGCAGAATGCAAATCCATCAAAGTAGCAGAGTAGCATGTGTGTTATGTGTGTCACTCACACACACACACACACACACACACACACACACACACACAGCTCTCTATGCAGTTAACAGCAGCCTCTGAGCAAATACAGCTGAAAACATAGGAGGCAATAGCTAAATGATTTTGTTTCTTTGATTTTATTACTTATAGCTCTGTGTTTGAATAAAATGAACAATTTCTTTCATTCTACAGACATTTCTCCCAAACTCCAAATAAACATTATGAACATTTTTGTCTACAAAGGAAACATTAACAATAACAAAAATGCTGCACTTTCAGACCTGAAATAACACAAACACATTCAAATTCCTTTTTATATCACATTGCACTAACGTTCCAACTTTGGAAGCGTTCATAAAATAATGCTTGGTGGAATAACCCTGATTTTCATTCTTTCACATCATTACTGGGTTCGGGTGTGTAGAGGTACTGATTAGGGACGGTTCGCAGTGGCCTCAGAGTTTTCTGCAGCTGTATGTTTTATGTATGTAAGAGGCCCTTCATGCACTGACAAAATAGTTTTGAAGATAGGAGTAAAAAAACAAGCACACATTATGTGTTCAGGGCAGACCTCCCCTGCAACAGACAAACACTGTTGTTCTGTCTTGCCCTGAAATCTGCCAGAAGTCACTGTCCTATGACGCATTGCTGTATCACGCCTTATCAACAAACTGTAACTCCAGCAAGCTACTGGCTCCTGCATGTGATTAACATAAAGGATCACATCAGAAAACAAGAAGACCAGTTTCAGAAATGGGTTTTCAGTATGCTAATGGAAGGGAAAATTCAGTCATAGGAATGAGAGGGACTCTTACCTCGTTTGATAAAATGCTGCCGTTTGATATGATGTCAGGCTGCTGGTCTGTGTACCCTGACCCTATGGCACCACACGGGTTGTGATCGGTGTCTGTGCTCCTAGATGGACTACACGGCTTTAGGAACATGAGGTCAGTTTTGGCAGACTCTGGAGTCAGACATACCTGATAGCAATAGTTCTGGTTTTGATGGTGGGAGCCGAAGCTCCCAGACTCTTCCACAGGGACTTGAGCCGTTCCAGGCCCGCTGACATTGACAGTGCTTTGCACAAGCATGATGTCCGCCTTGCTGAGCTTTTTCTTGCGGGATCTACCCTGCCGTGAGCAGCAGGAGTTGCATCCAAGACAGCAGTCACTAGTTAGGCAGGTATAAATGTTGAGCTTTTTGTCCTTCTGGCAGCGCACGGCCAGCACAATCATCACAAGGAGAAAGATGAAGGAGACAGAACCGAGGGCAATGATTAGGATGAGGGTGAGGTCCAAAGCACCATCTTTGGCCTTGCTGGTGCCCACTTTGTCTCCCACACCCCGGCCTTCAGCCATGCTGTCTACCAGCATCACCAGTATGCTGGCACTGGAGGACAATGGAGGCTGGCCATGGTCTCTCACCTCAATCACCAGGTCGTACTGCTGGTGGGGGTCTCGCTTAGCTAATACCCGCCTTGCTGTCCTGAGTTCACCAGTCCTCCAGTCCATCCTAAACATCCCATTGTCGTTACCTCTCTGAATGCTGTAGGACAGGCGGGCATTCTCACCATCATCAGCATCCATGGCCACAACACGGGTCACCAGGTAGCCTGGCTCAGCCGAGCGGGGAAGAGGCTCCTTCGCAGTCCCATTTTTCCCCAGGGGAGCAAGTACCAGGGGTGCATTATCATTCTGATCAACAATTATGACTTTGACAGTTGCATTAGAGGAAAGCTCAGGGGCACCGGAGTCCTTGGCCCTGACCATAAAGGTGAAATCTTTTAGCTGCTCATAATCAAAAGACCTGAGTGCGTAAAGGTATCCTGTCTCCTCGTTGATAGACACATAGGTTTTAACTGACATGCCCTGAATGTCGCACTCTAAGATGGAGTAAGTAATGAGAGCGTTCTGCCCTATATCAGGGTCCAGGGCCGTCACGGCGTGGATGTAGGCTCCTGGTACGTTGTTCTCTGTCACATACACATCATAAACGGATTGCGTGAAAGTGGGCGCATTGTCGTTTTCATCTGACACCTGGACGCGGATGGACTTACTAGAGGCGAGAGAAGGAGTTCCTTTATCCCGCGCCACCACGGTCACGGAGTAGGAGTCTGCCTGCTCCCGGTTCAGGAGCCCATCAGTCACTATGGTGAAGTAATTCCTGAAAGAGGACTTTAATTTGAACGGGACGTCACCGAGGATTTCCACATGGATCTGTCCGTTCTGCTCTGCGTCACGGTCCGTCACACTTAACAGGGCAATGACGGTACCGGGAGCGGCTTTTTCACTCACCGACTCCGTGACAGTGCTGAAGGTGATTTCCGGTGCGTTGTCGTTCACGTCCGCCACTTTGACCAACACTTTACAGTGCGCGGGCACGGCGTTTGGCCCGAGGTCCTTAGCCTGGACAAAGATCTGATAGAGGCTGCTCTCTTCGAAATCCACCTCCCCGCGCACTTCGATGCGCCCGGTCCGCGGGTCTATGCCGAACAGCTCCTTAACGCGACTGGAGATGTGGTTGCTGAAGGAGTAAACTATTTCCCCGTTCAGTCCCTCATCGAGGTCGGTGGCGTTCAGCTGGATGACCAGTGTGCCCACCGGTACATTCTCCGAGAGACTCACCGTGTAGACGGGCTGCTCAAACACGGGCACATTATCGTTAGAGTCCAACACTTTGACTACCAGCAGCGCGGTGCCAGTCCGAGGAGGCTGTCCGCCGTCCACCGCAGTGAGCACGTACCTGTGCGCTGCCTGCTGCTCCCTGTCCAGCGGCTTCTCCAGGACAAGTTCTGCAAATTTATTTCCGTCGGTTTGGGTCTGCACGTCCAGGTAAAAGTAATTGTTGGTTGTGATATCATATGTGCGCAACGCGTTGGAGCCCACGTCCGGGTCGAACGCACTCTCCAAAGGGAACCGGGTGCCAGGGGTTGCGCTCTCTGAGATTTCCACCGTGATGTCTGTCTCCGGGAAGCTCGGTGGGTTGTCGTTAATGTCCACCACTTCGATTTCGACCCTGAACAGCTCCAGTGGGTTCTCCAAGAACACCTCCATGTTGAGCTGGCAGCTGGCACTCTGCTTGCAGATTTGCTCCCTATCGATTTTCTCGTTAACGAACAGGACGCCGTTCTCAAGGTTCACTTCCAGATATGGCGTTCTGGAACTAGGCACCACCTGGAATCGCCGGGAGGCCAGCTTGGTAAGGTCCAGGCCCAGGTCTTCAGCGATGTTCCCCACCAGCGTGCCATGCTCTGCCTCCTCCGGGACAGAGTAGCGGATCTGAGAGAGCGCTCCATCCGTAAAACACAGAGCTATCAAAAACACAATCATGACCGGAAAAACAAGTGCACTTGGGTAAAAAAGAAATAAATACATCAGCAAAAAGCATTAATCTCACTGTCTTCTGAAGACAACAAATCTCAACATTCTCCGGCCACTATAGCTAGCAAGTGAAACTCTCCACAGTGCTTCAAAGTCCAAAAATAAGGAAGGCGTCTGGAAAATGGAGTCCCTTTAAAAAAGAGACATTTGGGTCTTTTGGAGAAGTTCTGTTTTTTTATCAGCTCAGTTATTTCGGAGCTCCACTGTCAGGTTGTTCAGAGGCGTCCTGAAGCTTCCAGTACAGTTTTGTGCATCCTCACTCAGCCTGTAATCCACCGAGCAGACAGGAGTTCGCCCTCTACACATCCATGGACCCAGTCAGGAAAAACGAATCACGCTGTTTTTACTCGGGCTGTGCTGATGATGCTGTAGTCCTCTTCACTCTGTACTGATGCTGCTCACTCAACTATTTGCTTTTTCCTCCGCATCGCGCCTCCTCCCGCGTCCCCGCGGCTGGAATTTACACTGAAGGCTCTCTCCTGATTGGTCTCTTTGCCTGCCTGTCAGAGTCCGTTCGGCCAGCCTCTCACTCACTGCTTCTGTCTCTCTTTACCTCCCTGTGAGCTCGGAATGTTTCCCTTTAAGACGCATAAAAAATGGAGATCTTGAAGCTGAAGTTAACATTTACAGAAATCAAGTGAGAAGCTGACAAATTGAGGCCCTCCTCCTGACACCACTAATGGAGCAGAGTGTGATCAGATTGAGTTCAGCACTTGTTGACACGGTGGCAGGACCTTTGTGAGCCCAAGGATATGCTGGGCGATCCGGGTTAATGCATGCAAATGTTGTGATATGCATGCAGTGAATCATTCGCCATTCATGTGCTGCTCTCAAGGCTGTGCTCTATAATTACACCCAGCAGTCTTGACGTTATTATTTCTCAACCAGCCACACAGCAGCAGCACAGAGAGGCAAGCAGACGCTCTTATCCGCGGAACGCATGCGACCCCTTGCGGCGAACTCTAACTAAGCAGTGATTTAAAAACCTACCTGACAAATGATGTTTATTGTGATTCTGGTTATTTTAACACATAGACTGATACTTTATATGTGTAGTACTAAAAATTAATACCATCCTTAAAAAGAAGGAAAACACAAGTCAGCACTGTGTTTTTTGTATTTATTTATTTTAGGGTGACAGTTTTCATGTTTCAGCCACCTGGCTCTAATTCTAAGAGAAAATGTACGTGGAAATAAAAAGAAAGCTAATGGAATGAGTTCCTAAAAGATTTTAAGTAGTCACCTTTGACTACATCGCTCTAGGTTAGCATTACAAACCTGTGCTAGTTTAATATTTAGTTGCAGCTATCTTTAAACCTTTTCACATTTATTTCACCATCAAAGCATCTGATAAAGATCATTTGATATTATTTTGGAAAGTAATCAAATTTGGTATTTACCCTTTTATACATGTACATGTGCAATCTTTCTCTGCTTTTTTTTTACTTTTAAATTTATATTCTCTGTTTTTCATTCTTCCTTTGTTGTGTTTCTCTCCTAGATGAAGCCACCAAACTACTGCTATTCACTTTTTTTCTTTCATGATGAAAACACTAAACGACTGCTATTCATTGTTGTTGTTTTGTTTAGTTTTTTTCATGCAGAAAGTACTCCTGGGACTGAGCTGGGTTTTGCTGAATGTTACTTTCTGTTACAGGGAAGTTTTCGTTTTTGTTGGCTTGGACTCTTTTTTGGGAGGAATCGTCTTGAATAACCATGAAAACTGGGTTAAAATCATCAGTCCAATTTAATAAAGCCAAATAAGCGATAGCATTGTTCTGGGACAACAGAGAAATAGTTTACCGTTACAGCTCTGGTACATCGCCATGCTTACATACTCAGAAAACTCAGAAAATGGCACCGAACAACAGCTTTGATTCCTTTTCTAGGCCTCTTTCTAAGCTACACCATAAGGAGGGCAGTCTCTTATGAAGTCATTTCCTTAACCACACATGTGTGTGCAAGCAACTAAAAGAGATAGAGAAAAAACACAGAATCATTTATCCATGACAATCAACCTGATGAGGTGGTTCAAATACCACCCCACCCAAATCGCTACATGAGGTGCATTTGGATCCTAAGCTAAAATGTGGCAGGACATCCTGAAGTAGATGTTCCACCACAGAACTGGCTGTTGCATAGTTCTGTGGCCCCCCACACACAATGTCTCCAGTCTCCAGTAATGGCCCCCCAGCCCTCAGTACTGCAACATCCTGGACACATCCCACAACATTAAAACTATGTTAATGTGATGCTAAGATTGAAATGATTAAACATGGCAAAAATATTACACATTAAAAGAAAAAGAGGAAAAGAAGAAGCAAAGTAACACCTGTGGAGGATAAAGTTATAAAAAGGAAAATCTATTAGCACAGCAAAATAAGCATGTACAATATATAAGATTAGTTAATATGTTGATCTGACCCAAAACTACTAGATTTAAATCATAATTCAGAATCTCTATCAACAGTGCTAAGAAGTTGGCATTCTGGGGGAAAACTCAGGCCCAGTTGGTCCGGCGTGGATCCACCAAACCTTTCCTCAAACAGACCTGACAGGTCACCTGCACACAAATAGTTAGTTGTTATAACATTGTGTATCTTACCTCCATCTGGTATTCTGGTGGTGGACTCAGGCCTTTGATTTTTAAGACTCCATTTATCATTTTGTTTCTCCATTTTCCAAACACGTTTCTGGAAATACCAGTGTTGTAATTCCTATTCCTTTTTCAAATCCAGTAGCCCATTTTTTGTATGTAATTTGGCATGGCATGAGGACATATTCCTTTTCCCCGTGAAGATATGGTCAAATTATCAATTTGGAATCACCAGTCTGTGTTATTATTTATAAGATAATTGTTGAAAGACGACAGATATTTTGAGGTGCTTTGGGAGTTTTCCATATCAGCAGTCCAAGGTTCAATACAGAATATTAAATGTTTTAAATTTTAAGTTTTATCTCTATAATATCTCCTCCTGTGTTTTCTTCTTTTAAAAGAAAACAATTTTCTTTTAAGACACATTGCAAATAAGAGTCTGTATTTGATAAACAGATGTGAATTAAGAATTTTATTTTGATACATCATGTTTAGGATTTTACCTATTAAAACCTTTTTAGTTTTTTTGACATGTTTCCAAATATCCCATATTGATCCTTCTACTTATATGTCTCACTTTTAAGTCTCATCCCATCAGTGCTATCTTCCCACTATTTTATGAGTTTTAAAAATGATTCCTTCCAGATCTAAAATGTTATTCATTTATAAGATTTGCAGTGTGCTTAAAGTACATCTGCCCTGATTTTAACCCCATTTTCACTCCACAAAAGAAGAAAAAGTGCATCAAAATTTTGTTTTCTAGTTTCATTATGAAAGGTAGAATTTTAAACATTTACCAATGAAGTGACATTTCTAGGAGTACAAAACTGCAAGAGTTACTCCATTTTCAGTTCTATTGTGTATTTGTTTTTATTTTTACAAAATCCTGAGTAAAATCCTGTTACTGCACTGACAGATGATTCTGTTAAAAGTTAAGTTTTATGTCAAAACACAATTTATTTAATCATTGTTATTTTATAAGTTTTCCTTGCAGTCCTTAACTGTCAAAATAATTTTATCCAATGCAAAGCCGGAGTACCACATATGTAGTGGTTCAATTATTTTCTAAAATCATATCACTCACCAGCAGTTTTGTTAATTTTCTTTTTTCTGTTTCATTTTATTGATTTTCAGAACTTTATGTAAACAAATTTCAAAAAACAAAAACAACCTGTTCCAAATCAACACAGAACACTGCAGTGTCTGCGAATGTACAGCCTACATACACAAAGTATAGACTTGAAGTAGAGAGTCAAACTGTCAAAGGACAGAAGAGTAATAACTCACTGACATGTAAAATAATGAATTTACACCTAAAAATCCTGGTGTATGGTCCAATAAAACAATAAGCTCTGTGTTACAGCTCCAAACAGAATGCAAAAATTATGTGAAGAAGGTTATGGGGATGTAAATAAAATCCATAGTCCCTTACTTTATTATTTAGATATCTATCAGACCAGTGTCTGAACTTACATTTTTAAGGGCAGCTGAAGCATTTGGGTTTGGCAGTTTTGCAGAGGAGGACCTTTCTAAAGATGTGTTCATTGTGCAATTAAAATCACTGGCCAAAAAGCCAATTTCTTTGCAATGATTACAAAATCATTTGAGACATAAGTTGAGACGAATCATCATTAGGAGCAGTTATATGTTGTCCATGAATTGAGCCCTTAATAAAGATAAATTTCCCCTCCAAGTCCTTCTCCAGAGTAAAGAGAAGATTTTTGTGTTTAAGAATGGGTGTACCCTTCTTATTTTGTGAATGGGAAAAATATATTTGATACCCAATCCCTTTTAAGTTTCAAGATTTAAATTGGCAAGGTTCTGACCTTAATGGACCCTCACATTAAGGTCAGAACCCTGAACCCAAAAATGGTCACCATGGTCACCGGTGTGTGCACAACTAAAACGGTCGGCAGAACGTTTTTCTGCTGGCGGTTTGTTTTCTAAACATCTGACTGCAAAGCTCGATTGTTGTTCACCTGTTTCTGGCCTCCAAATTTGTGACCATATGCAGGGGTGACATTTACTTAGTTATTGTGTAAAATCTGTTATACTAAGATGTTTTGGGTCTGAGGCAACAGAGCATAAATCTAAATAATCAATTAAATCAAGTACTGGTCTGATATCAGAATATGCTTGTTTTTCATGAAGATTGAGTCTCAATTATATAAATGTTATTATTTTAGCAAATATTAACCCAAATATTTTGAAATTTGAAATTTTATTTCGAACATGATACAAATATAAAAAGTAATATAGTACACAATAAGAAAAGTGAATAGAAAAGAAGAAAAGAAAAAAAATACAGATATCTGTTTCAGTTAACATATCATGCTCAGAATGGGGAAGGAAGAAGTAAAAACTTATTAACTCCTACCCCTAAACACTTGAAAACTTACAGTACTACTGTTATTTTTAAAAAAAGAAGAAAAAAAAGAAATCATCAATCAATTAAAAGTCAGAGTAGCTGTCAGCAATTACTAATATATAGCTATGCATTATCCCTTTTTATAGTGGTTTGTCTTTTCAAACCCTTACACCAAGTTGTTCTCCTCAATGCACACATTATTACTTTCTCTTACTCGCATGTTTATCTCTATTGAAAATGACTTCTTTATATTTTCTTTTAAATTGTATTAAGCTGTTGCTTAGTTTTAAGTCGTCATCTAATTTGTTCCATAACTTTACACCTTTAATTGAAATACAAAAACTTTTTCATGTTGTTCGCAACTTGCGGAGCTTTAAGTTTGAATAACCCCTTAAATTATATCCTCCTTCTCTTTCAGAAAACATACGTTGTATGTGCTCAGGTAACACATTTTTAGATACTTTGAACATAAATTGAGCCATTTTCAATTCTACAAGCTCGTTAAATTTGAGAATTCTAGATTTTATGAAGAGCGGGTTTGTATGCTCATAATAACCAACATTATGGATGATTCTAATGGCTCGTTTCTGTAAGACGGTTATCGGATGTAAAGCGGTCTTGTAATTGACTCCCCATACTTCACAGCAATATGATAAATATGGTAAAATCAGAGAGTTATATAGAATATGAAGAGATTCAGCATTCAGTATATGTCTAGCTCTAGCCAATATAGATATGCTTCTACTGAGTTTACCCTGTAAATGTTTAATATGAGGTTTCCAACTAATTTTGTCATCTATTATTACGCCAAGGAACTTATTAGCAAAAACATTTTCTAAAATTACGTCCTCTATTTGAACTTGAAATTCAGTATTATTGTAACAGTTCCCAAAAACCATGATTTTCGTCTTATCCAAATTTAATGATAATTTGTTATGGTCAAACCATATCTTCAACTTACTAATCTCTGAGGTGACTGTTGAAATAAGATGTTCTAAATTGTCGCCAGAGGCTAGAATATTTGTGTCATCAGCAAATAAGATAAATTTTAATACATTGGACACTTTATTGATATCATTTATGTAAAAATTAAATAAAACTGGTCCCAATACTGATCCTTGTGGTACTCCACAGACAGTCTCCTGCCAGTCAGATTCCACATCTCCCAATTTCACAAATTGTTTTCAGCTCATTAAATAACTCCTCATCCAATCCAAAACTACTCCCCTAATTCCATAACGTTCTAATTTTTTAAGTAGGATTTCATGATTTATTGTGTCGAAAGCTTTCTTTAGATCTATAAATATCCCTACTGCCAATTTCTTACTATCTGTGGCATTGGTTATTTCTTCTATTAAGTCAATTACGGCCAGCGTTGTTGACCGATTTACTCTAAATCCATATTGACTGCTACTAAGTAATGAATGTTTCTCTATGAATTTTTCCACTCTTTTCTTAAAGAGTTTTTCCAGGATTTTAGAAAATTGAGGGAGAAGAGAGACAGGCCTGTAGTTAGTGAAAAGGTGATTATTGCCAGTTTTATACATTGGTTTGACCTTAGCTATTTTCATTTTGTTGGGAAATGATCCCGTTTGAAATGATAAATTGCAAATATAAGTTAATGGTTTAGAAATTCCTTTAATTACTATTTTAATAATTTTCATGTCCAGATCATCACAGTCAGTGGATGTTTTATTTTTGCATTTATTCACAATGTTTATGATTTCTTCTTCTAAAACAGGGTGAAGATAGAAGGAGCTGGGATTATTCTCAATTTGATATTGCTGAGTTACAGTATTTATAGTCGTTATTTTTCCTGCTAATTGAGGTCCTATATTAACAAAATAACTATTAAATTTATTGACTACACTTTTCAAATCAGTAATATTCCGTTCATTATCTATAAAATAGTGTGGATAGTTGTTAACGTTAGAAAATTTTCTAATAACTCTATTCAAAATATTCCATGTTTCCTTAATGTTGGTTTTATTGCTGTCCAGTAATTTATGATAATAGTCCTTTTTACATGTTTTTATAATATTAGTTAACTTATTTTTATATTTCTTATATTTATCTTCTAATTCAAACGTTCTATATTTTAAAAATTCTCTATAAAGTTTGTTTTTCTTTTTACATGCCTTTTGTATTCCTTTTGTGATCCACTGTTCCTTTTTTTGATTGCTTTTCCTCTTATATTGTTTGATTGGGCAATGCTTGTTATATAGTGTTTTAAATATTTTTTAAAATTCTTCATATGCTGAATTCACATCATTCATTCCATATATTAGTCTCCAATCGTAGGCCAACAACTCAGCTTCTAGAGCTAATAATGTCTCTTCTGACGTAACCCGTCTGTAATGCATCTCTATTTTTTGATCATCCGTTATGCACTTAAAATCGTAGACTATGAACACTGGTAAGTGATCAGTTATGTCGTTCATTAATATTCCACTAATTAAATTATTTCCCAGCACATTTGTGAAGATATTATCAATTAAGGTAGCGCAGTGCGATGTAATACGACTAGGTCTAGTAATTTTAGGATACAGACTTAGACTCAAACATGGTGTTAATAAATTCTTCAGTCATTCTATGTTTATTTGGATTAAGAAGGTCAATGTTGAAATCCCCACAAAAAAATATTAGTTTTTGAGTAATTGTTATAAATTTTTCTTCTATCCAGTTGTTGAGTACTTCAATGTTTGATCCCGGGGCTCTGTAAATGCAACTCACTAAGACATTTTTCTTTTTTTCCACAAATATTTCAATAGTCACACATTCAAATATGTTATCCATGACAATTGACATTGTTTCGATCAATTTATAATTAAACTTCTTGTCCACATATAAAGCTACCCCCCCTCCATTTTTGTTTTCTCTGTTCTTACAAACCATTTCATAGCCGTTAATTTCAAAGTCTATACCCTTATCACTATTGAGCCAAGTTTCTGATAAGGCAATAATATTAAAGGTCTGTGAAAATTGTTGAATATATTGTTTAATGCTGTCAAAATTTGCATAAAGGCTTCTACTATTAAAATGAATTATTGACAGCTTTTGTTCCGTTTTAATCCTATTGTTAAACTGATCATCGCTGTAATAGTGACAACTATCATTGATGTCATTATAGAGTAGATTTTTTTTGGGGTATTAGAGTAATGAGACCTTGGGTTGGAGTAGTAAGAAGAGATTTATTGTCCACGTCATGATGTGTTCTGTATGTGGGTCTTTTGACCCACATACAGAACACAAACAGGAGTCTATGAAATCAGGTAAATGGTTTATTTTGAAACAAAGATGAATTGTGAGATGTGTGGTTCTTGTCCTGTGGGTGGGAAGCCAGGGTCACCAGAACACTGAGGGTAGTTGGAGAGAAAAGATAAGTTGACGGTAAACTGGACAGATTGATTGCTGAGAAATGGAATGACCCTACTTGGTTGGGAGATGAATTTCCGCCAGGGGGAGAAAAACTGTGGGTTCCAGGGATTTGGTCTCTTTGCAGGGAGTTCTTGAGATGATCCGGGTTCCGATGTTTGGTCTTGACGGAGAGTTCATTGGAGGTGGATGGACGAGGCTTGCGATGGAGGGCAGACAGGTAAGTTCTAGTGAGGAGGAGCGAGGAGCGGTCCGATAGCCAGCCATGAAATGAGAAACTGTCAGAGAATCTTCAGCTGAGAAGGAGATGGACTTGAGCAACCGGTGGGTAAGATCCACAGCATCACGAGAGGAAACCAGAATGCAAGAAACTCAGGCTACACAGTGGGTAAAATCCAAGGTGCCACAATGAAACACCTGACAGGAGAGCAAGAGATAAGTGTTATTTGAGATAATCATAGAAAAATTCAGAGACCAGACTCAGCGGGGCGTGGGGTACCATAACAGGCAAACACTAAGGCATCGAAGTGCTGGCAGCCCACTCCTCATATAGTCCAAGATGAAAAGGTAGATTGATCACATGTGTGCTGAATCCAAACAGGCGGCACCCCTCCAGGTAGCTGCAGCCTCTTGTCACCATTTAGTGGATGATGAAAGAAGCAGAGTCAACAGAAACTCCCCACAAAGACCCAAAAACCGCAGTTCGCAACAGTCTTTACATTCTTAGAAAAGTTCATGGAGAAAGGGTGCAAGCTGTTTGGAGAAAAGAAGTAAGACCATCTGTACCAGAGGACTTATTGGATTTGAGGTGTTAAATAGTGAAAACTATTTCCTGTAATGATATTGGCTCATCACAAGATTCCTTCAAATCAATGTCAATGTTTTTAGTTTCTGTAAGAGATCCAAGAAATCGACAGGTAGAATCATCATTATATTTTGATTCATATAATTTAGTATAAAATTCTGAAAAATATTTGGCTGTTTTTTGAGGGTCATCTGTGATGTCACCATTGTTTAGCTTTTGTATGGTGTTAACTTTAGCATGGAATTTTTCAAGACGAAAAAAGCACACACTATTCTGATTTAATATTGATACTCATATGCACATCCATACACCCATACCCACACACACTCAAATGCGTTAGCCTCAATTTACATATACACATTAGTACTAACTCTCACCCATATTTCTGTATCTTGTGAAAATGACCTCCATTTATTTCCTCTTAAATTGTATTCAATTTTGACTTTATTTTAACTTGTTCCATAATTTTACACCATGAGCTGAAATACAAAAGCTTTTTCTTGTGTGAAGAGCTTTCACACAACAAGCAAATCGAATCCTTATGTTTGAGTAACCCCTCAAGTTATATCCTCCTATTCTTTCAAAAAAATATTCTGTATGTGCTCAGGTTGCAGTTTACTTCATGCTTTTAACATAATTTTTAGCAATTTTAAATTCCACCAAATCTTCAAATTTAAGAATTCTAGATTTTAAGAATAATGAATTTATGTCCTCATAAAAACTGACATAATGGATGATTGTAATGACTTGTTTCTGTAGGACACTCAGTGGGTTGTAAAGAGCTTTTGTTATTAATTCCCCACACATCTGAACAATATGTTAAGTATGGGAAACTCTGCGAGTTATAAAGAACATGAAGTGATTTATTATTAAAAATATGTCTGGTTTTAGCCAGGACTGATATGCTTCTACACAGTTTATCAGTAAATGTTTAATATGAGGTTTCCAACTAATTTTGTCATCTATTATTTCACCAATAAATGTATTAACATATGCTCTTTCTAGTGTCGCACCCTCTATCTGAACTTGAATTTGAGCTTTCTTGTAACAGTTTCCAAAAACCATGATTTTAGTCTTGTCCACATTTAGTGATAATTTATTATCAAACTATTTATTTAATTTACTGATTTCTGAGGCAACTATGGAAAGACGTTGTTGTAAGTTTTCATCAGAGACTAGAATATTTGTGTCATCAGCAAATAACACAAATTTTAATGCATTAGACACTTTGCTTATGTCACTTATATACAAATTTAATAAAACTGGTCCCAGTACTGACCCCTGAGGTTCCCCACACACAACCTCCAGACAATCACATTCAGTCTCTCCCATCTTCTCAAACTGTTTTCTGCTCTTTAAATAGCTCCTCATCCAGTTCAAATCTACTCCCCGAATTCTGAAATATTCTATTAAGATATCATGATTTATTGTATCAAAAGCTTTTTTTAGATTTATGAAAACCCCTACAGCTAATTCTTACTGTTGCATTGGTAATTTCTTATATTAAGTCAGTTACAGCTAGTGATGTTGCTCTGAATCCATATTGACTACTGTTGACTAGTGTATGTTTGTCTTTTTCTAGACTCATAAAAACATTTTTCTAGAATTTTAGAGAACTGAGGGAGAAGAGAGACAGGCCTGTAACTTGTGAAAAGGTGATTATTGCCAGTTTTATACATTGGTATGAGCTTTGCCATTTTGTTTGGAATGATAAATTACAAATATAAGTTAATAGTTTATAAATACCCTCAATCAGTGTTGTGGTACTCGAAGTTGGTCTTGGTCTCGAGAACGGTCTTAAGACCATTTTTTGATGGTCTCGGTCTCGTCTCGGACTCGACCGCGTTTGGTCTCGGTCTTGTCTCGGTCTCGGCGCTGAGGACTCGGCATTTTATTTCAAGACCAGTCGAGACCGCAACTGTGAAAATATCACTAAACATACAGCATTCTGTCCACTTTATTTGTTAACATCTTTGTTTTCAGTGGATGCAAAACGAACCGATTAAAATCCATCTACGTGTTTCTGTTACTCCTCCCTCCCCACCTTTCACTTGTGCGCGGCACTCCAGGACATGCGCAGTGGTTTTCTCTCAGTGGCAGAAAATGTTTGTCTAATCACCAGTAATATAATAGCGCTGCAAAAATAGTAAGAAATCCGATGGCCACAGCTAACTCAGCAGCGCTTCGCTTTCAGAGACGATGGAGACAACGTCTAACTTTTTTCGTCACTTAGAAAAGTAGCTCAAAGAAGGTAAGCTCCGTTGACATGATGTTAGCAAAGCTAGCTGTACAGAGACACATAAGCATTGTGATGAAAAAAAGTCACTCACTGCCTGAATTATTGTGCGGAGGTGTTGACTGACTTGTCGCATCTATGGGACAACGCTATGTCCAAAAGTCTGCAATATAGTGATGTGACATTCAGAAACAGTCGATTCTTCTCCACGGCTCTTTACTTATAAGATAGATAGGACTGGAGTGTCACTCACTGAGAGCCGTTGTTCTATCAGATTACCATACGCTGTCAGAATAGCAAACATGCAGTGAGTACCATGCCTGTGCATGCGCATTAAGAAGTCCGACGGTCAGAGGAATTGGTAGTTCACCATACGCAGCAAGTTATGATGAAAATAAGTCATTAAATTGTTTTCAATGATAACTATATAGATATACATGTGTTGTCATGGTTTCAAAGTGTATTTAAAGCAGGTCTGGCTGCAGCTGGAGTCAGCTACAACACACACCCGTGTAAAACTCACTTAACCGCTAAGTCAGGATGTCATACAACTGTTAATAATGACGATCTACGTCATGATTCTATGTTGCTAGCATACATGCAGTGAGTACCATGCCAGCGCAGTGGTGGTTTCTTACATGAGCAATATGGGCAAATGCCCAGGGTGTTATGTTTTTAGGGATGGCACGATACCATCACACATTGTAACACAGAAATGGAATATTTAATATTGGTAAAATGTATTAAGTATTTAATATCTAGGTGTTTTTATGGGAATATGGATCTTTCAGATTATTTTGAAAAGCAATTTTGATAATATTTTACATTTTATTGTGTCATGTAGCTGTAGCTGGTCTTGGTCTTGACTCAGTCTCGACTTCCCTCGGTCTTGGTCTTGACTTGGTCTCGGACCCTAAAAGTCTTGGTCTTGTCTCGGTCTCGATACACTCTGGTCTTGGTCTTGGGTTAGGTGGTCTTGAACACAACACTGCCCTCAATTACCCTTTTAATTGTTTTCATGTCTGGATCATCACAGTCAGTTGATGCTTTACTTTTACTTTTATTCACAATATCAATTATTTCTTTCTCTTGTACGGGATTAACATACTTTGAACTTGCATTACTCTCAATATATTTTAAATGAGTTGCTGGTTGCAACACAAATATTTTTTCTGCAGAGTGTGGGCCTTTGCAGAAAAAATAACTATTGAATTTTACAATCTTTGAAAAACTAAAGCAACATATTTAAAAATCATTTTCAAATAATTTGAATTCTAGCTATATTTTAAGTACAATGTGAGTGGTAATGTAAATTTGGATATTTTATTTTTTTAGTTTGGACCAACTTAAAAGTTTGAGTTGACTTTCTGTAGAATTTAATCAAAGATATTTGAATTACTTATTAGACAAAAACAAATGATTTGGGTAAGAGTGATTTAAATTTGTCAGGTTAAACACACTTCATGAATTAAGTTATTAAAACTTTGTAAATTGAATTGGATAAACAATGAATTGAGTGATCAATGATCATAATATAATGAGTTGGTCAGACATAGGACACAAAAACTGGCATTGAACTCAATAGTTTCAAATAAAGTCAAAGTAAAAAGTCCCTTTTGTCATGGGGTGTGGTTGGTGGCGTTGAGAATGGTAGCAGAGAACCAGATGAAGATGATATGATTAATTTAATGAAGAGAAGCTCAAAACACAGTCCAGTACAGGCAGCACGGCAGAAACACTAGCACACAGCTAATACCGGTAGCAACTGAAAAACTGAAGACTGAAAACACGAGCTAAACCAGCACAGGACTTGACAGTTCGACTGTGATGGCCAACACAGACAACAACTGACATTAGATGAGGATCTGACAAGGAACACAGACAACAGGTGGGACTAAATACACTGGGAGGGTAATCACAGGAACGAGACACAGCTGGGATCAACCAAGAGAGGGAGGACATCACAGAGACTCACAGGAAACTATGGATCACAACACCTTTAAGTTAATTCAATTAATTTAGGTTAGTTAGATTTGTAACTTTTAAGTTAATTAAATACAAAAAAGTAAGTTATCACTAAACCAAATGAATTAAGTGAGATTAATGTAAACAAGTCCATAAAATAAACTACAGCTAAAAATACTTTTTAGACCAGAGATTTATACCAAAAGCAGAAATCCTTCTTTATTTGAAGTAAACTAAATAACTTGAGTAAGACTGACTTAAATTTGCCAAGTTAAACCAACTTAATTAATTCAGTTTAAAAAACTTCATAAAGTGAGTTGGATTAACTTAATAAATTGAGTTGAATAGAACTTAATTTACTAGTTAACTTGAGTTGGTTAAACTTAATAAATTAGGTTGAGTAAACTTAATTGAATTACTTGCTACCAACTGAAGCAATTCAATTAAGTTGGTTCAACTCATTTCTTTTTAGAGTGTAGATACCAACATTCTTAGCCTTGTTCTTGCTAAGAAGCTTAGCTTTATATGTTGGAATAGATCAGCTCGTCATCATACAAAAGGCAAAAGTTCTTTGCGTTTTGCTGGTTTGCTGTCATTTTTGATGCACAGTTGACATTGTTTGAAATGACTGTTATGACAACTTGACATTATCCAAGACAAAAATGTCTAAGTACACTATATTCAACTAATGTTACTACATTTATCCAACTTAATATATCATGATCAAGTTTTTTTTAACTGAATTCATTAAGTGTGTTTAAAGTGACAAATTTAAGTCGATGTTACTCGCAGTGGTGGAGAAAGTACTCACAAAATGTACTTAAGTAAAAGTAAAACTACCACATTAACATTTGTACTTAAGTAAAAGTAAAAAAATTCTGGCTTTTAAAAATACTTAAGTATTAAAAGTAAAGTACTTGCTGAATGCATTACCTAATCCCTAATACAATATCATTAAGTGAACCGATCGTACTTAATTTTAATATATCAGTAATGTGCCATTTTAATGAACAATGCCACAGATAAAGCATGTTTTTATTATGTTTACTCTGTAACATAGTTTAGACTTGGATATGTGATTCTATGCATCATAATTTCAGGGATGGAAACATCTTGTCTCCTGTCTTAATATAGCATGAACTTCACTTTTTTTTTTTTTTTTTGCCACTAATGGCTTTTATTTTTAAAGAAATCCAACAGGAAGGGGATGGAAAGAAGGTGGGTGGGGGAGGACATGCAACCAAGGAACCAGTAGCAGAGTTGTAGTCAAGACCACCGACCCAAGACCAAGTCAAGACCAGCACCCCGCGCTACGAGACACAAAAAAATAAAATTTTACCTATCAAAATTGCTTCTCAAATTGATCTGAAAGATCCACATTCCCATAAAACACCTAGATATTAAATACTTACAGCTGAAATAAATTTAATCAGTAAAGATCCGTCCAGAAGAATCAGATCGTTCCTGAATGTCAAATAAATGCAGACTTTGGTCACAGCGTTGTCCCATATATGCGACACCTCAGTCAACACCTCCACACAATAATTCAGGGCATGATTGACAACTTTTTTCATCGCAGATGCAACATGTGTCTCAGTACAGCTAGCTTTGCTAGCATCACGTCCACAGATCTTACCTTTCTTTAAGCTTTCCTTCCAAGTGACGCTAAAAGTTGGACGAAGTCCCCACCGTCTGTGAAAGCGAAGCGCTGCTGGTTTTACATGTCGATTTATGCAGCTATTATATTACTGACGATCACACAGACATCTTCTCCCGCTCAGAGGAAACCACTGCGCATGTCTGGAGCTCCGCGTGCGAGTAAAGGTGGAGGCGATGGGTGACAACAGACACTAAGTCACGTTATTGCTCGGATTTTACGGCGCCACCTTAAGAACCTGAACTTCACATTTTAACGGAAAAAAAGCTCAATGCGACTTGGATGTAACGAGTAACGCGACAGTTTTGTAGAAATGTAGTGAAGTAGAAAGTACAGATACTTACTGTAAAATGTAGTGGAGTAAAAGTAGAAAGTACCCATTATTAAATCTACTTAAGTAAAGTACAGATACACGAAAATTGTACTTAAGTACAGTAACGAAGTACTTCTACTTCGTTACTTCCCACCACTGGTTACTCAAATCATTTAGCTTACTTCAAATAAGGAAGGAAACTAATAAATGATCTATTTTCTACCAGGGTTTTTGGGTCAGGAAGCCTTTATTTGAGAGTAGTTAGACAGGAAAGTGGGTAATGACAGAGAGGGAAGACATGCAGGCTGCCAAGTCATCAGGATGGAATCAAACATACAACAGCTGCGTCAAGGACTAAGGTCTCCTTGTGTGGGTTCTGATACCCCCTTGACCAGCTTCTGCTGGTCAAGGGGGTATCAGAGTTTAAAACCCTAATATTATTTCAGCAGTCTTGTACACCTCCATAATTCACTTTAAGATCGCTACTGCTGGTTTCAATCCTTAACCTGATAAGATTATCTTTGAACCTAGTAAGCTCTTAAAGCTCATTTTATATCATGTTGGCTTTCATAGGGTGCATTCACACTGCAGCCTGAAGTGACTCAATTCCGATTTTTTTGACGTAATGCGACCTGTATCCGATCTTTTCATGGCAGTGTGAACAGCACAGGTCGGATTCTTTTTCGAATGTGACCCATATCCGATACGTATCCGATTCAAATGCGACCTAATGTTCAGGTCGCATTCATCCGAACTGAACATCACTGATGCTCAACAAATCTCACTATTCTCCGTCCTGATAAGTGCAAGTGGGAAGAAAAACAACAACCATGACGGATTATATGAGAATTAAGTTGTTAATATGTTGCTCCGGCCGGACAACAACTTCAAATATGTAAGCTAAGCTCCACCGTTAGCCTCCATGTTTACTTCCGCAAACACTGAGCACTTCTTCTTTTTATGGCGGTTGGCAGAACACTTAGAATGCTGACGCTATTGCGCCCTCTACTGCGCATGCGAGACACTTCAGGTCGTTTGCCCGTTCACACTGCAGAACGCATACAGGTCGCATTTACTGGCAGTGTGAACGGCCCCGGCAAAAAAATCGGAATTCCCAAAAAATCGGAATTGAGTCACTTCAGGCTGCAGTGTGAACGCACCCATAGGCTCTGACTGAATGCACTTTGCATTATCTTAGGCACTGGGATTACACCTCCCACTCAAAAGTCATGGATCATGCAATGCCACTTTTAATTCAGTAAATTACTAGACAAGTAGAAACTGAAGTTCAATTGAACTACTAACACAAAGACACAATAAAGACGGTCTTTAGTTGAGTGCATCAATGAATTTTATTTGCTAGAATCCTGTGGGTCTCGTACCACAGCAGCAGCAGACTATTGATGGGATTTACGGCTCATTGAAGTGAATGGATCCTGAAGATTTGGTTCCCTTCAAAGAGCCATTCAAATTATAATTTTTTTTTAAAATGATTATTTTTCTAAGAATAAGCCAATTTATTCATAATATAATTGTACTTATTGTGGGTGAAGTTAACAAAAAAGTTCAATCATCTGCATTAAATAAATAAACCTATATTATCTTACAGAAACAATGCATTTTTCATCAAATATAAGATTTCAAAACAAGGGTGGAAATTAGCATCCGCTACTCTCCAAATGCAGGTAAAAGTATGACTTGTCATGTAAATTGGAGCAACTCACCCGCCACTGTGGCGGCTTGATAATTTGAACAGATAAAGAAAAAGAAGCTGCATTCAGTTTGAACTCCTGTCGGGAGTACAGAGTGATGCACATATTGTCCATGTCTGGCGCATCATGATGGTCCCCATCCTCTCTGCTCCTGCATGAAGTCAGTGTAGCACAGAGGTTCCAAACATTGCAGGGGGGGCGCGGGAAGCCGTCTGGATGAAAAAAAAAAAAAACATCAACGCTGTATCCGCTGGGTTTTTACCTTAGAATGGCCAACTCTCTGTTATTCCTGTCAATTTGATACAGTAGAGGCTTCCACACTTCCCATATCTGTGTCCTCTGTCACTTTTATCAGCAGTTAAAACTGTTTAATCCGTTGTTAACATGTTGTAACCTGTTTTTCCGAGCCGCCTTTAAACGCAACATGAGCGCTACGACGCTCGTGCTGGGTTTCCACCTGTGAAGGAGACCTGCTGCTGCTCAGGTGTGTTAGAATCACGGCAGCAAACCAGGAAAACGCAAAGAACTTTTCACAGTTTTTCCCTCCAAACTAACCGACTGAGTTGAGTAAAGCTGCTGGATGCAGGTAATGTTAGCTAAAAGATGACTAGCTAACATCAATACAGAACCTTAAGCTTAACAAGTACCTTAGGCTACCGATGTTGGTGTCTATTTTCAGCTACGTACATTCATTTTGCCCCCAAAAAAGTGGGACACACTTGGCAATAAAACCCTTCAACATGAAGGCGCATTTGAAGGACACAAGGGTGGAACAAGGGTGGAAGTGCAATTATTGGGACTGGGCCTTAGAGGACAGCTGTTTAACAGGAAGCAGCACAGCTGAGGATAATGAGCAATCAACAAGAGGGAGAGAGAGTAAGCAGCACCATCAAGGCAAAACTGAAATCATGACAAATAATGTACTTAAAGTTAATATTCATAGTAATTCTATAAATTAGACGAAAATATTTCTCCATGATCATAGCAGATGTATGTCAGGCTGCAGCATCTACTGAGATATGTTTTTATAAACAAACATATTCAAGCAAATATTTAACATTCCATACTTCTATGGATGTTTCCGTTTCATTCACTGCAAACAATCTGCATGTTTTTTTGTGAATTATTACTTAATAGGAAAATATGACTATGAAAAGATCAATAAAGCCAAATAATTAAGACTTAGACCAAGAAATCTGACTGAAAAGAGAAATTGAAGGAGTGAGAGAATGCAAATGGAGGGTGTTAGAATTCTCTAATTTAGAAATTAAATTCTTCCTTTTTATTCCCCCTTCATATCATATTTCACTAAGCTCTATTTTCCCTTCAGATATAACACACACACACACACGCATACACACCTACACACACACACACACACACACACACACAGTGAAAGTCTGTAATAAAATGTAGCAGCTGTGTAAAATGTCAGGCTGGCCTTTTCTCAGACACACAGTTTGAACTAGTCCAAATGTTACCCTTTCTCCCCTTCGCAAGTAAGAAAAGAGAAGGATGAGAAAAGCAAGAATTTACATGGACTGAGGGACAGAGCAGACTGGGAGTGTGGGGAATCGAGTTGTGGTTGAAGGTCTCAGGAGAGTAAAAAGAGAAGGACAAGAATACAGATGATCCAGCGTGCAACTCTATTTATTTATTATCTGAATTGAATTAACTTTATTATCAAACTTTACATAGAACAGCAAGCATTTATGGTATTTCTTATGCAATACAATTTTAATATACATTAAAACAAGTACAAAATTTATGGAATTTACAGTAGTCTATGGCTATCCAGTAAGTTATTGAAATTCCCTTGGCTGGACAGCTTCTACATGTATTGTGACTGGTTGTGAAAACAAGCAGGTTAGTTGCACATCAGGCTCTAACCATGCTGCTGCAATGACTAGTTCACACTGGTGATAGTAAATATTGACTATGCATAGCCGTTCTTCGTTTTCAAACAAAGGAAGAAGAGTTCATATACTAGAAGCTCCATTCATCTGCATAATCCCTAAAAACTGATAAATTTATGTAAACACTGTTTACCCACAGGCATTACCTGCCTACGCAATTCCACTCAATTCTCATCTCCGTTCAGTGCTCCATCTGGGATTTCTCTCATTGAGGTTGATTTCTGCCACGATGTCAGAAATCAATCTCAATAAGAGAAATCAATTCACATAGACAGATAGCTATGTAGTTAGGCAATGGATGTGAAAAAGAATGAAATCATTCAGTGTTGACCACGCTTCCAAATATCAAGCCTGCAGCTTGTGTCACTGACACAATAAAACCACTAATGTGATTTTAAAAGATTATCTACCCAGATAGCAAAATATGAGTCAATCAATGTTTAAACATCAGGCAGAAACATTGAAGCCTGACAGTGACATTGAAACGATATTGAAAGTGGTCGGTAACTTACATGTTGAGTCAACTTTAGGGTTTCCACTATAACTGACACTATATTCAAATTCATATTCAAAAATACTTTATTAATCTAAGGAACATGGGATGTATACGGAGAGTCAAAGGAAGGCAAAGACAGACTGCTGTGGGACTGATGATGGAAGTGATCTCTTAAGGTCCAATGAACTAGGTGATAACTTTTTGGACATAGATTTTAAAGGGATGTCACATCCACAAAGCCAAACCTTTTGTCCGGGTGTGTATTGGGGGGCAGGAGTTCTTTTTAAGAAAGCATAACATTGGTTTTGATCTGCAGTATAGTGCAGGGCAGAGATGGTGTTGGTCCAGATGTTCTTGTAGCAGTGGATGTAGTGGTGAATAGAGTTAATGTGGTGTCTTTTTCATTGGAGGGAAATTGAGGAGGATGGTAGCTGAAAGAAACTTCAAACGTTTCCTGTGGCTGAGGAAACATGAATTGTAAGCATACTCCACCAAGGAAGAAATTGACTCCAGTCAGTTGGGTTGGTGGACATGAGACAGCGTAAGGTGGATTCCAGTTCTTGATTCATATGTTCTGTTTGACCATTGGACTGAGTGTGAAAACCAGATGTGAGACTGACCTTAGCATTGAGTGCTTTGAAAAACTATTTCTAGACTTGGAAGATTAACAGTGGACCATAGACAGGATGCCTTGAGAGAAGCCAGAGAGGCAGAAAACATTATTTTGACTAAAAGCATCTCACTACCAGTTTTCTTCGAATTTTCAGCCATACAGCTTGGTACAACTTTGCCACAGCTCTGGTTCAGGTGAAAGCACATCACTCTCTCCCTCCCTTCCCACCTCTTTTGAGCATTTTTAGCTAACTGGTCCTGATGCTGCTGCCCCAGCAAAGAGATGATGCTCTTAACAACAGACTGTATATATAAGACATACAAATTCAAAATTATTTTCAGAATGACATTCATAGTCATTCAAGAACAGCATACTTAAGATTATTAAGAGGGTGAAACAAAAATAAAATGAGTTACATTTGAGCTGATTTAATTTGGAATGCAATCTGTGTACAATTTGCGTCTACAAAGAAATTCTGCTTACCTGCAGTTTTATCTTTGGTCATCAGAGGTGTCAGTGTAACTCTACAAACATTCGCTGCAGGCTGAAATTAGAAAGTGGCATTCTGAACTGGCAGAAAGAAAACAAAAAATAAAAGCTAAATGCTTCTCATCTGCAGGCATTCTAATGCAACCAAAAAATTAAACAGAATGCACAATTTGGAAATAAGACCTGCTTTTCAAATGTTTTTCTCAAAAATTCTGAAATGTGGTGCACATTTGTTGCTCATATGAGTGTATTACATTTAAGCAGCAACTTTAGCTACAAATAAACCTTTAAGCTTTTTCTATGTTGCTATAAGCTATAAATGGAGAGGATCAGTGGAAATGAATTTTGTCCCATATTGAAAAGCTGCTGTTGTTATAATCCAATATAATACAGAGAACATAACTTGGTTTCAGTTACTGAGTCAGAGTTAATGTCCAAATCAGTACTGATGGATTAACCATTTATCTTTTAGAAATAAACATCAATGTTGCCCTGCGACAGACTGGCGACCTGTCCAGGGTGACTCTGCCTCTCGCCCGAAACGTTCGCTGGAGACAGGCACCAGCACCCCTCTGGACCCCACTACGGACAAGGGTATAAAGAAAATGGATGGGTGGGGGAGGGATGGATGGATGGATGGATGGATGGATGGATGGATGGATAAACATCAAAGTTGTAAAAACTGAAGTCTTTCTAGCTTTCCTAGAACAGTAAGAAAAAAATTTACTCCCAAACCAAAGAGGAAATATATAGATTAGATAGAAGATACATCAGAAATAATATATCTGGTCAGAGCTGACTGACAGTTATCTTTAACAAATGTGTCAGTAAGTGTGTATATGTGCTTTGTACCTGATTCCTGCTTCCAGTGGACTGAAGTTACTACCAAAATGCTACTTTATCAGGGTACAGTGCTCCTGCAAACTATCACAAAATATGCACAGGTACAGCAGGTTGATGAATGACAGGAGAGCTGTATTGGAAGCCTTAAATTCCTTTGACAAAGCTGTAAATAGACAACCACCTTTGTTAATTTTTTGTGTTTCTTTTTCTATCAACACTGAACAAGTTTCCGCCTGTAAGTGTTCTCTGCTTTCTGTACCGCATGTGTCCTCTGAAACCACGGCAAGTGCTTGTCTTGCTCTAGTTCTCTCAGACTAAAGGGGGGGGAGGATTGCCTCCATAATTGAGTTACCTTACATATCTATTCCCTATTCCCATCCGTTCTGATCACCCTCTCCTACTTTATGTCTCTCTGACTCCATCATCAGCATTTGGCTTTGTGAAATTAGGTCTAACTTTATAAATTGTCAAGCAGGACACACTATTTGATTTAGGTGACCTTTGAACTGTCAGATAGCACTGAATAGGAAAATGCATACACCACAAGGGGAGATTAATTTATACAGAAAACAGAACACTACAGACCATATACCGAAGACTGAAAAGAGCCTCAGTTGGTGGTACTGATGTAAATAAAGAGGGTGGTCTGTTCCCCCAGTGAAGCAACTGTCTGCAAGTTTTCTGGTTAAAGGTGGTCCTCCAACCACAGCCAGTCACAGAGTTTGACAGCTGACATGGGTCACAAAACTGGCATTGAACTCAATTGTTTCCAGTAAAGTCAAAGTAAAAAGATCCTTCAGGTTAATTTAAGTGAGTTAGAGTTATGGGCTGCACAGTGGTCCAGTGGTTGGTAGCACTGTTGCCTTTCTGCAAGGAGGTTCTGGGTTCGATTCCCGTGCTGGGGTCTTTCTGCATGGAGTTTGCATGTTCTCCCTGTGCATGGTGGGTTCTCTCCAGGTACTCCGGCTTCCTCCCACAGTCCAAAACTTGACTGTCAGGTTAATTGGTTTCTCTAAATTCTCCCTAGGTGTGAGTGTGTGTGCATGGTTGTGTGTGCTGTCTGTCTCTGTGTTGCCCTGTGAACGTTAGCTGGAGATAGGCACCAGCAACCCTCTCAACCCCACTAGGGACAATGGTGTTAGAAAATGGATGGATGGAGTTAGATTTTTAAATTAATTGAACACAAAAAAGTAAGTTGTCATCTCTAAACCAAATGAATTAAGTTAGATTAATGTAAAAAAAAAAAAAGTCCATTAGATGAACTACAGCCAAAAACACTTTTTAGAGTGTATAGCGCTGCACAGGTCAGGCTCAGTTAAATGATGTCAACATTTGATATCGAGATATTAATTATTTCATCTGTGTCAAAAATGTAAATGGTATTAACGTAAATGAGACCCCTACAGGCCTTTTATGATTTTTACTGCTTCTATCTGTGAAGCACTTTGTAAATGGTGCTTTGTGAATAACATTAGCCTAAGTGTTGATTATTAGAAGGGTGGTATTCGTAGTATGGAAATTTATATAATTCAAATGTTAATTCACTTTCCATCCATCTTTTGATGTTTTTTTTTTAATGATGTGTTGAACTTCCACTATCATCGCCTCCCTCAAATCTTAACCCAATTACTACCATTTAACATACCCCAAAACGCCTTTACTCAATCTGAGATAATTAATCTAATCAATAATTAAATGTCTCTTTGAAACTTAATTATTTTTGCACTTCCAGTAATTACTTACACTAATTAACAGATTGACTGTAAGTATGTCATCACTTTTGTTTAGAGGCAAGCTCTCTTTATTATGTAATGCTAATGGTCCTGAAGACTTTCTTCATCTAATTCTTACATTTTGGTATCTGGGAAGCACATTGATAAAATGTGCAATTACTACAATGTGCAAAAGACTTATGCTAATACATGTGCTAATAAAATGCCTGCCTATATTGTCTTTAATTAGTTTTACAAATTGTTCACTTCCTGCTTGAGTTATGATGCTTTTGTTTTGAAGGGACAATTTCTTGTTTCACTGTCAGCACAATGGAAGCGATAAGGTTTTTAAAATGTATTTTATTATCAGCCCCCTTGATATAGACAAACAATATGCTTATTAAGTAAATAAGTACTTGTTTTAAATGCTATGTGGTTTAAACTGTGCATTTGTTTAAGTATATGTCAAAACTAACGTTAACTTACATTGTAAAAGTTATTTTAAGTGAAGTTAAAATTCATATGTAAGTTATGCTACAACTAACATGGCTTGAATTGATTACAACACCTTTGTTTCTTTATGACCCATCTCTCTAACCTCCTCAACACCACAATAGTCTATGCCAAACTTTGAACAGTGGTCTTCAGAAACACAATCAAACACAAGCTGCTTTGTGGAAACTTTTAGTGGCAATGACAGAAAGTCCTACTGAGACTTTAACTCAGATCACTGGATTCAAAGACCAGAATGCTAAAAACACACCACCATAGAACTCATACATGACAAGGTTTTCCAAAGTCCTGCTAACAATCTGATTATTTGATGTGTCTCTGCTGTGTTGAAGGAGAGGCACATTTAAAGTTGCAGGACTCTGGCCCTGGAGGCTTGGATTTGAAGATCCTTGGTGTTGGTGATTTTAGAAGGAAACACCTGACCACCAGTGTACTTACACAGAATCTCCTGGCAACATTTTAGACAGAATTGTTTCATCATAAACATAATCCCTACTATTTTCCAGGGATCCAATTACTCTCCTTGTATTTATAGATGTCATGGCTGCAAATGTAGAAAACTTTCATTAAATTTGGTTCTGATGCTTGTCTCCACAGGGAAGGTGACAGTTAAAACAGGTCTGATCCCAGAAGTCTCGTTCCCTGAGCAAACACTGCTAATTCTTTCCTTTTTAAAAGCTATTATTTCTAATCATGTCAGGCATTAAGAGACCCAACATAGAAAGGAGGTCATTTACAACCCAAACATTCAACACACTGAATCTGCAATAGAAAAAATAAAACTTGCAAATTAATAATTAGATTTTTTTTCTCACACAAATGACCTGGTAACACTTTCTGAAATTCCATGCAGCTATATTGGTATTGTATTTTGAGTGATTCACATTATGAACTCAGTCTTCAAAGGTTGCATATTCAGCTACAATCAGATATTAACATACACTGTACACATTTTTGTGTCTCTTTACCAGATATTAAATCTTACAAGTTTTCCTGTTTTAGGTCAGTTAAAGATCCCAGATTGGTGGGAATCAGTTTTCACATCGAACACTGTTTGTACTGAACTGTGGCTTCCCTGGAGGAGAAACAGAGCTAGGCTCTTAACTAACTCATCAAACTTGGTAGTAGTATACATTTGGATTGTGGGAAATGAAGGAATATGTCATGAGATATGTAGGCAATCAATCAAATAGTGATTATGAAATTTCAACCAGCCAGAGAGTGGGCACAGAGACTGAGCAGGAATCCCTCATACAGAGCATACATGAAGTGGCAGTGGAGAGGAAACACTCCTTTTAACATCAAGAAACATCCAGAGAACTTGGTTCAGTATAATTGGCTATCTGCCACAAAGAGGTGGCAGATAATTTTCTATCAACAAATAAGGAAAAATGAACTGACAAATGCTGATTTACTGGCCGTTCCCATTTAGGGGTGCACCACAAAGCATCTATGCGTAGGGCACCCAAATGGCAAGCAATGGCAATGCGTGTAATGTTAGTTTGTTTCTCTGCTACACTGAGCTTGAACATGAATGATGGCACACTCCAGGAAATCAGAAGACAGACTACAAAACTCAGCTTTTAAAACAACAAAATAAAACATACTTATGTGAGTGTGGGCTTTGTCTGGACCAGCCTGTTTTATGTGTTCTGCTTCTGAATGCATGCAGGTGTGAAATAAATCGGTGAGAGCTGTGGGTGTGTTTTAGCAGCACAGGCACTTTCAAGACCAGCCATCCATAACATCAGATATACAAGAAATAGGATTTTATTCCACAAGGCAGCCGGTATACTCTACAAAACACCAATATCATTTATTCTCAATTCCTATTAATTCTCCATTATTACTAGTTTTTATATGTTTGTGTTGGACTTTTTTGTTGTTTCTTGTTATTTTTCTTTCATTCTCAGTGAAATTAACTTTCTCTTCAGTGGGTTCTGTAGCTCAGGTGTATATAATGAACAGTTTACACAATGCTGTAGCAGTTGTTGATGTAAATGCATAATGTGTCAATATTCTACAGTAAATGCACTGCCTTGTGTCACATTTTCTAATGCCTGCTGGTAAAGGAATGGAATGAAAGAAGTAGGCTGAAATTAATAATAGAGGAAAATTGCTGTGCATCCCATGGAGACCAACACTAATTGAATAAGTTATGCATTTGTTCAGTCTGGTTTCTCTTCAATTTCATCATTACGCAGCCTCAGAGGGACTTCCACAAGACTCTACGACACTCTTTCTGAAGCCCCTGTGTTTCTCATTCTGATAAGCTGTACCTTAATTAATTCATTGGGGTCAGGAGTTATTAGCACCTTCAGTGCAAATTCTTCATTACTAGAATTCCTTATTAATTCTTTTGCAGCACACATAATGTGTTCTCAAGCTTCCAGAGGAGCACAACTAAGTGATCAGCACAGTGGGAAAAGTGACTGATTAAATGGCTAAACCTAATTATAGGTTGTATGTAGAACATGTGATGCAAATAATTATTGTTTAGTTATGTTGCTGCATCTGTAATGTTGTCCAAAAGTATTCATACCCCTTGAAGTATGTCAAAGATTGTCTTGTTAGAGTCAAAAATGTTATTATTTTCTCGGGATTTCAAAGACTGACCAACAGTAAGAAGTGCTGAATTGTGAACTGGAAAGAAAATAAAACAAGGTTTTTAAAGCATTTTATAAATATCTAAAAAGTATAAAGTGTATTTGTACTGATTACTCCTGTGTGGATACTTTGTAGTACCACCCTTCATCATATCCCTTTTTTCTTCTTCATGTTTAAAGTTGTCGAACAACAAATTGATGGATTCCGACATAACCAGTTGGTATGTGAACCAGAATGTCACTCAAGGATTAAATTTTGTTATACAAATGTGTTCATTTATTCCCCAATAACTTTTACTTCTTGACTAAGTAAATCATCTAAATCTAGTTTCATTGTAATTTTGTTTAAGTTTTGAATCGATTGTTGTCCTTCCTTGTACTTTTGACAGTATAGCTGTATGCTATGTTAATAAAAACATTTTTTAAGTTAGTTCCATGTTTATTCATTTATGGTTTATCTCATGTTTTTCACTGCTCAAGAGTTATTTTGGGCAGTTCTATGGATGTTTCAGGTGTGCCAGTGCCAGTTATGTGACTGGTAGATAAAGGGGTGTGAGTGTGTGTCGGCACAAACACTTTAACTTTGTGACATTGACACTCAAACTAACTCAAACTATTGCCTTTTTTATATTGATATTGTTTAAATACAAAGGTTTCTTTCATGTTTTTTTCGGGGGACAATTCTAGACTTTTCCAATATTTGGAAAAGTCTAGTCCCCGAGCACCCCGGGATTTACGCCTATGCTGCTGAGTGAAATAACGGACTGTGCATGCGGATACTTCCTGCAAGACTTGTTGCTGGTGAGGAAATGGTCACCACATGCTGATAGTGTATTTCAAACAGTGGTTCCCATTAAACTCCGCTCCACAGAGTTAAAAGATCCTCATGACGAGTCTGGCCATTCTGGTGTACGTCAAACATATCACCGGGTTGAGAGACAATTTTTCTGGCCGCGTCTTAAATGGAAGATGAAGATGTGTCATGTCTGTCAGATCATTGCTAAGCCCAATCAGGGTTTGAAACCGTTCCCTTCTAATTACAATCTTTGTTTACACGGTACACATCGAAAAGGAGTAATGCTCTCGCCATGTTGGTACTAGGTTCTCTGAAACTAAGTACACGTGTGTTTTAAAAAAAAGTTCTACTTGAAAGCACTTCGATTCGCATTTCCCCATCAGGTGCCGTTCCCCCAGATACTGGGGGAAGATACGCACTATGTGCGTCTGATTAGGGCGCAGTTGGAACACGTTGCTTGAGCTTTCACGGTGTAGTTCTCTGGATAAGAGGCTGAACAAGCACATGTGTATTTTGCCACCTGGGCTGTGCGGAGCGGTGAAGAGACTCCGAGGGAACCGTATCTGATGGGGAAACACGAAACACGATAGTAACACCAGAATTGTCAGTAGTTTCTTCTTCTGTGGATTGTAGATAGCAGCTATGTTTTGCGTCATACTATGCATGAGCTGGGGATTCCCTGGCTCATGCAGGTCCATTTACTCTGTTTACAAGACAACGGACACCGTTTTAGAAACATTGCACTCTGGAAGCCGTTTTCAATCTGTGTCGTCAGAGAAAACATTCGGTGGTTTCGTGTAAATGTACACTACAAACGCAACAAAACTCTTCCGTTTTCCCCCGAAATCGTTGTCGTGTAAACCGGGCCTAAGTCACATTATTACTTGGATTTTAATCGGTATGTTTTACATCCAGTGAAAGCAAACATGTTAAATAAACTGGACAGTATGCTGCAAGCAGGGGCGCCGCCAGGAATCTTGGGCCCCCTGACAAAAAATTAGTTTGGGCCCCCTGCGCAGGTGCTGTTAAAATTCTTTGAGTCTATTTGACCCATAAAATGCGTCACAATTTCAAAGGCTTGCTTTCTTTGATTCAATTCTGATAATTAGCACAATATTTACTCCTCATGAATTTAACATCCAACAGTCCACATCCAGTATGCAAGTAGGTTGCTTAAATTTCTTCTATTCGTTTTAGATACTGAAATGTCTCCCCATGAGCAACAGTCAAAAGCAACGTGCAACTACAGATAAAGCAATCCAGACTTCTCAAAACTTCTATGTAGTTGCATTTTATTCAAGCTGCAGTACATACCTTTAATAAAAATATGTTTTCTCCATATTTGTAAAAGCTGTCACCATGTCGTAGCAGTTTGTTATGAGACAGATAATCTGTGAAAACAATCAATCTCCTCCATTTCCTTCTTGAATTACTATTGTTAGCTAAAATAATGCACCATTCTGACCAAAAACAAAAAATCAGAACTAGCAGGACGCTCTTAGCGATGTCAATCATCCTCATTCACTCACTGCTAAATGTGCTAATGGGGGAGAAACAACTTATTGCAAGAAACTGTTTATCTGCCGTCATTGGTAGCTATGCTAACTAAGCTGATCATTCACAATCTACACAGCTCTGTGCTATGCTAGCTGCAGCATGGCACAAATCGAGGGGAAGGAAGGATGAGCAGCACCACATGAGATTGTGATTGACAGCACTAAAACTCTCCTGCCACTGACTGGTTGTTTCTAGCACTGGGAGAAGGCAGAGGAAATAGATTTTTCATAGATTACCTCTCATACCATACTGTCACAACATAATGACAGTTTTAAAAAATCTGTGAAAAAAATATTTATATAAAATACTGCAGCTTTATTTTCACTTAGGAGAGGGCAGGTCAGAGCTGCTGCTGACTTATCTGTTAAGTGGTGAAAGGTACAAAGAACAAGTTAAATATATGAATATATTGGTAATTTTTCCCCTTAATTCATTAAATGCTAGTGAAAAGGAGGCAAACAGTAGTTTGTAGCTAAGCTAACTATGCTAAATGGTTGATAATCTCACACAGTCTGCTCACCTCTCTTGGAGAAAAACTGGGTTATAATTAGCACTCTTGCCTTTTTTTCTCTCTCTCTCTATTTTGTTTTGGAAAATTGATTTTATAACTTTTCTTAGCAGCACAGTAACAGCCACAGTCGTTTCTTAGCTGCAGTTTGTACTGTCTGCTGCTACCAGCGTCACTCTGAAGGCTCCAAGCAGGAACCAACCATTTCATGCAGAGGGTTCAGGGCAAATATGGATAAGTGTTTTTTGGTCTTGGAGGGGGAATATTAAATTTTTACTGCTAAAAATAATCTTTGAAAATACAATATGATTAATGTTATATTTGACAGGACCCCGATTTTTTTATTTTTTATTTTATTCCTATGAACAAAATTAAATAATTAAATTGTGGAGGGCCCCTAGAGTTGTCATCACTTTTCCCCCTATACCACAACCCTGGCTGTAAGTTTAGTGATATTTCCACAGTTGCGGTCTCGACTGGTCTTGAAATAAAATCCAGAGTGTTCAGCGCCCGAGACTGAGACAAGACCGAGACCAAATGCGGTCGAGTCCGAGAGGAGACCGTCAAAAAATGGTCTCGAGACCAAGACCAGTCTTGAGTACTACAACACTGCATTTTTGTATTTTAACTTATTGTTCCTTGGTTTACAGTCCCGGGTGATTTTTAAGAGCCTTAACATATTTACCCAGTTAGTTCATTATTAACAAGCAATTAATGGACCATGCCATCCTCAGCTGACATTTTATGCATTGCAAATAACTGCTAAGGGTGACTTTCAACTTTGTGTGTTAAGCAATAACTGACATGGAGAAAGATTGGGGGCTCAGAGACTGCTGAGTTGCCCCAGAACCAGAACCAAATGAGGAGAAGCAGAATTCAGTTTCTATGCAACACAAATTTGGAACAAACTTCCAGAAAACTGTAAAACAGCTGAAACACTGAGAGCCTTTAAATCTCAACTTAAAACCCACCTGCTTAGAGTTGCTTATGGCTAAATTAGGGTTAGAGTAGGGTTTTGATGTCTTCGATGTTTTTATCTTTACTTTTTATCTATTTATGTAAAAGTGGCGAGTGATTGAGGGTCATTGCACACACAGAAAAATCCTGTAAATTCTAGACTCTAACAAGTAAAAATAGTGCACAAAAATCCGTGTAGGACGGCGAAGTCCTAGCGCAAAATTTTGTGAGCACCAGGATGGAGCCTGGTGCTGCAAGGTTGGAGTCCTTGTCCTGTCAGGCGACGGGACCTGGATAATACCCGTGTTAAACGGACGGCGGAGTCCGGCAACGACAGGCATTTAAATTCCGTAACAAAAGTATGTTTTTATCTTTTTTTTTTTCCAAAATCTCTTTCTCTTTCTTACTGTTTATTCAATGTCACATGCTGTTTTTATTTTGTTTTTTAATTATGTAAAGCACCTTGAAATGCCTTGCTTCTGAAATGTGCTATGCAAATAAAATTTGATTGATTGATTGATTGATTGATTGATTGTAGTCTAGCTTGTCAATGGGGTATATGCCACGGACTTCCGTTTTAGCATTTCCGCTTTTTTGCCACATAGAATGCTTCCTGTGCACAGGCAACAGTGTGTGCAGTACTATTAATGATGCTTATATAATTATTCAGACATACTGAAACGCTCCAACAACAAAGGATTTAAGCTGGGTGTGTCAAACTTCACAATAACTTCGAAGGTAAATTAATAAATCGTTTGTATTCACCATAATGCCTCATGTCTGAAGTAGCTAACAGGGACAAGCTTACAAAGGTGCTATGTAAACGTTAAGTGGTTTGATTAGCTGTGCAGTGTGCTGTGACAAAGTGGTTCAGTTTGTGTTCACCACTTGTCCCTTATTCTTTCTGACTCACTTACTTTCTATATTTGGTTATAATGATTAATTTAAACATTGCAATTTTGCTTCACTTACTATCCCGGGTTTGTTTGCGTTAGCATTATGTTGCAGTGTCCATCTATGTATGTTTAGGTTAAAGTTACTATTTCTGGACTATAGGTTGAATTTTTTTTCAAGGTATATTTATTAAGGTATTTGTTTTCCTTTGTACTCACCATCATTTGTCCTTGTAGATCTGCAGCAGGGCAGGAGTATGGGAGGGGCCGGCCCAGTACTTCCTGCTTAAATGGCTGGATGATGTCAGTGATGACTTTGCTGGGTTCTACCAATTAGAGGGTTTTCTTTTGTGTATTACTTTGTTTTTCTTTAAAGTAACTTTTGAGTTATCTTGTATTATATAGGTTATTTTGGAGACAACTTCATTATGCAGGAGTTTGTAAATTAGATTTGTAATTTTAGTGTTTCTCTGTTTAGATTTTGTTTGTTTGACCTGTTCCATTGTGGCTGTGTCCAATCAAGAACAGGTGTGGTGCCAATTGGATATAAAAACAGTGAGCTTTTGGATGCTCAGGAGGAGAGAAGTCAGTGAAAAGAGTGAATACAAAGTCATTTGAAGAAATTGAAACCGGTGGTTGGTACTGATTTTCTGTTCACCTTCTGACGCTTGTGCCTAAACTACTTTTCAGTGCAATCCACATATCTATGCTATATAGATGGATATAGATATATATCTATATAAACATATATAGATCTGTCTATATTGTGTCCAAGCTATCAGTCGAAGCTGAAGTTACCTTCCGAATGTAACATCTAATTCGGAAACAAACGATTAATTTTTCACTATCTTGAGCTTTTTAAATGTGTTGTACTTTAAAAACACCTAGACATTTCAAACTTAACTATATTATTCTGTACTAATAGCAGAATAAATAAAACATTTGTGAAACCTTCCAATTGATTTGTGAAATTTGTAAAATGTCAGTAATAGATTCCAGAACATTTTTTGCATCTGGAAAGCATTAGATCTGAATTATCAAATTGGCATTATTTGTTTTAACTTTTTGTTTTCTCTCTCTCTCTTTTTAATCTTTATTATAGTTGGAGTTGGACAGAGTTCTGTTTGGTGGCTTCCTGGAGGGAGAGATTGGCTGAGCTAATGTTGCCAACAACTTTTCTCCTGGTATTAATGTTTTTGCTTTTCTTTATATAGAAAGTATTTCTATCAGTTGCTCTTTTTCCATTTTATATACAGTATTTGCTCTATTTTATTTATTTTTTTTACCTTAATGCTTACCTGGTCAGGTGAGGTGGCAGTGTGCAACCTCTTGATTACTGACAAATGTCAGAACCACATGGACTGAGCTGGTTACATCAGATCAATCTGAATCTTTATTTCTCATTAAAACGACTTCTTGTAATTTTAAGACATTGTTATAAAATTGCATCCTTATTCTGCTGTAACGATGACTGCATTCTTGCAATTAAAAAATCTTGTATCCTGACCGTAATGCTCCTTTATACAACTCACAGAACAGATGATTGAAATAAAGGCACTTTTTGAAAGTATTTTCTGTGATTTTATTATAGGAATTGAGGACGGGAGGAATCGATTAAAATCAAATCTGGTATGAAAAAAAATCTTGTAAGTCATATCGTCCAGCCTTATTCAGTATATTAAATTATATGACTAACTACATATTACCTAATATTCACATTTCTTTGCTGGTTTACCTAAAAGTGTTGCATTTTAACATCTCACTTGAATTCCTGATCTACATGAAAATACTTGATATAATGTAAACACTGAGAATAGGGGAAAAAAAGGTTTGTAAAATGTAGAGATTAAATTTTATTGTAGGTACAAACAGGATAGCAAAATGAACAGTGAATATATAATGTACTTCCTGGCTCAGACATCAGACTTGTTTGTCTTTACTAGTGGTGAAAACTCGTCAGGAGAGAGAGACCAGCTCAGCCCAGTCCAGGATGACCGTCAAGGTAGCCAACAAAGTCTGCAGGTAGATTTTTGCATATCTGGTGCTCTGGTTTCCAGATCATAGTTTAACCAAGTAAATAAAAAGTTAGTCCACGTTGTGATGATCCGGCAGACCATGGACAGATGGATGCCATCAGCTGGTACAGGTGCTTGGGTCCAAGGGAAAGGTAATCGCCACAGAGGCTCAATCATGGCTCAGAAACACATCACAAGGTGTTGCAATGCAAACCTGAAAAATTAAAAACAAAAAAACTAAGTGTTCATATTTAGCTACTCAACGTAATGTTAAGAAAATAAATTTAGAATATGCTAGTTTTAAAACTTAACATGTCTTGATTGAAATAGCCTAATTATAGTTTTCAGATTAATAACTTATTCTGCCCTATTGACTTTTATGTTACCTGTAGTTACAGCAGATTGTTTGCTAAGATCTTTTGAACTCCCCTTTGTCTGTGTGGGAAACAATCAGGAGAAGTTCCAGTTTTCACACTGATCTGTGAAAAGCCATAAAACGGCAGGAGTCCTGGCCAGTGGAGGAGAAGCTCTGCTTCCACTTTGTTTAGATAATGGTGACAACTGGTGTTTGATCTTGAAAACAAATTGCAGGGAGTTTCTAACTTTAAAGACGGTCCGAGATAGCTCCTGGTTGGATGAGCAAAGATACGCTTTATTTGAATAAATTAAAGACAAGAATACGCCTTTACTATAAAACTTTCTACACAGGAGTAACAAATCAGATACAGTTCTGGTATCACAAAGAAACTGCAAAAAATATTTCAGAGGTGTAACAACACTGAAGTTACTGAGTAAGAGTGAACTGAAATATTTACTACTTAGAAAATGCATGTTAAAATCTGAATACTCTTTGAAAGTGTGCAGCTGAAATTAATTTAAACTACTAGCAGGCAAAGCACAGGGTTTGTTCATTACCAACAGCAATACAAAAAATTATGCATATCAGAGGTATTGGTTTATAAAAGTCCAGGCAAATCTAAATTTACCATTTTAAAAACAAAAAGCAGTGGGAGGATGTAACTTCCTAACCTCATTTTCTAAGCAGAATCTCAGAGAGAGAAAAAATACGTCTGTGTAACGCAAGAACAGATTATACCAGCCAAGTGGAAAAATTCACTCTAACGTGGATTATAATTATGAAACTTCAAAGGTAGATGTCATATGTTTGGGATTCGGGAAATACGTGATTTCTACCATTTGTACCACTTGTTCTATGGGTTTTTCATGTGGATCGGTGAAAGTTAAACGGCTGTAAAGCGAAGGTTTTGGACCTTAATCTGACCGACTACCTGTGTGGTTTGGATCGGACTTAAGCGTTGCAGCGCTCGGTTGTTATTAAATTACCTGCTCGGTATCGGAGGGTCGCTCCGACTGCATGTTAAATGTATTTTATATAATTGTCATATAAACAAAAGCTGAGGAGTTGCCTAAAAATAATCTCATACTCCGTATAACACAAATGCATTGACTTACCTTGTGCGAATCGCTGCCTCTGTCCTCAGCCTGTTCCTGTAGCAGTGGATTTCCTCCGGCATTATTTTCCTCCAACAAATGATTCCACTGAACAAAGCTTGAGCAGCTCCCTTTTATCCTCAAGCTTTTAAATAGCAGGCAGCTACAAACCGTGTGTTAGCTGTAGTGGCTAAGTTTTGGCTTGTCTGCTGTCACCTTGATATCAGCAGAAAAATGAAAAAAACTAAGCACTGGATGGTACCGACTAATTACTGGACACCACGGCACACAACAAAACTCAGTTGTTGTACCAGCAGCTCACAGATATTTTAAGTTTTGCATCTTGTTCATGGTACAGATCTTGCAGCCTTGGCTAAAAACAATAGGAGCAAGCAGGACCCGGAACCAACCTATGTGGCATAAACTTAAACGGAAATACGTCACCACCTCTCGTGGCATATACCATAGACCACAGACATAATATAAGGATAGACCCTCATGGACCGCTCTCGCCTATTGTCGCGGACGAGATTTAGGGCGGCCATCTTGGAGCGGTACTCCACTCCACTCAGCCTTATGTGTTTAGCAGCACAATGACGTATCAGCGGATTTAATCGATCATAACACATTTTTTTGTTACTGTAAACCATATTCAAACATCTATCAAAGCAACATTTATAAACAATTGTATTTTTAAGTATGTTTTTAATACATAGTTCATCATATTTTAATATGCTTAGTGGCTATAACAATAGAATAGTAATGGAAAATTCTGATATCGATGTATGAAGAGCATATTACAAAGCACACAGCCGTTTACAATTTATTTAATAAATTATTTAGTAATATCAATACATATTTATACAACTATACAAACACTAATAAATAAAGTTTAATAATGGCACAAATAAATAATGATTAATAGTGAATAATATATATATATATATTGCTCAAAAAAAATAAAGGGAACATTTCACTTTAATTTTGTGTGTGGCTCCAAATCCAGGCCTCCATTGGTTAATAAATTTGATTTTTCCATTGATGATTTTTGTGTGATTTTGTTGTCAGCACATTCAACTTTGTACAGAACAAAGTATTCAATGAGAATATTTCATTCATTCAGATCTAGGATGTGTTATTTGAGTGTTCCCTTTATTTTTTTGAGCAGTTTTTCAGCCGACGAGTCCAAAATCCGATGTGAGATTCATCCGTGCTGCAGTGAATCCGTCTCTCTTTATAGATTTCTCCCTCTTCTTCCTCACATCGTGTCTTTAGGAAACTTTCAAAACAAAAACGGAAGATTTAGGATGTATCTTACTTTTGACAGAGTGAAAGAATATAAATAATAGTCTTTACCACCTGTGTAAACTTTGCCGGTGAATGTTATAACACATAATATAAGTTTTATAATGTGTTATATTGTTTAATTTCTAATATAGGCCCTTGTGTCAGATGATCTAAGTCAATGTTAGAGAATAATTAACTTTTTTAGATGTACAGAATCTCAGTTAGCCTTCATAGCGGGGCTGAACCCGTATTACACCAAGCACTGTAGCTAATATTAGCTGGTATCTCGCCGGTGGACATAAATACAGTAAAGTAATATTCTAATCACAATATATACACAATAATATGTCCATCTTACTTGTGAAATGTTGTCTGTGGAGCCCTCACATCAATAGTCCATAGATCCGAACAACAATATCCCTCAGTGCTGAGGCATCTTCTGCTGTTTTGATTGAGCAAAGTAGGAGGGTATACCGCTCCAAGATGGCCGCCGTATTTCCTGCGCCGGAGCGGCCAATGCGGGGTCTACTCTTATATAGACCCTTTGCACATGACGTCACACAACTTCCGTTTTGGCTCGAAGCTGCGTATCCTTAGTTCCGGTGTACATAATAAGTAATGATAAAGTTGTCTACTTCATATATATCTGACAGCATATGTTGATCAGACAGAACACCGGAGCATGGAGTTTACACAGTCTCTAAAACATTTGCCTAAAATAAGATTTGAAGATGTATCACGATTTGCAAACCAATTTTCTCTGACAACAAAATCTAAATTAGACAAAGGCTACAAATTCTTCACTGAACAATACCTGTTTGACTATGAAGGTAGGTATTTTTGTTTTGCGTAACCGTTAGCTTAGCATTAGTAAATTTTGTTAGCTAGCTAACTACGTGACATAACTGTTCCTTAACCAGAACTTTTTACTGTTTTTGAACTATAACGTTTTAGGCTCTAATCTTGATCAGATTCTTAAATTATAGACTGGAGTTGCCACTCATCCCATAAAATAGGGTTTGTTTGTTATAAGCAGAGATGTCCGGTGCCGCCGCTGCTTTGTAATGCCTTCCTCTAATCGGACCACTTTTTCAGTAACGAATAATCTAACGAGTTCGTATTTCAAATCCAGTAATCAGATTAAAGTTATTTATCCAAATCACTGCGCATTAATATTTTCTTTTGTATTTATTTTTATTCCTTCTGTGCCTCTTTGGGAGAGACTCTGTGACAGCAGCGACAGAAACATGAACAGTGCATGGAGATGCGCATTTTGTTGCTGGAAAAATAGAAATATCGTCAAGCCCAATTGTTTGTGGCTTTTGTCTTGTTTTTTCTAAACTCATAAAAAATAATGATTCACCGGTCGCGTTTTTGGGGGACTTGTGTTTGAACGTGAAGTTGTGTAACGGGTGGTAAGTCAATCAGGCAATCAGGTTTCGATGAAATCTTTTTTTTATTCTGGAGAAGAAGAGTAAAACAATAAATCAACCTCCTCTTCTAATCTCCTTGCACTCCAGCCCACAGCAGCGCAGAACAACGCTGTCACTAACTTTTTTTTTTTTTTTTTTTTACGATTCAACAAAAATCAACGGTAACAAAAAAAAGAAATCTCACAAAAATCATAAACTAAAAACAAGAGGAGAAAAACGCCACCTGGTGGCCACAGCAACACAATAGACAGAGTTAAATAAACAGAGATAAAAAGGATAACTTAAAAAAATAAAGAGACATACCTGGAGAAGAAGAGTAAAACAATAAATCAACCTCCTCTTCTAATCTCCTTGCACTTGTTAAGGAAGAATATTATCTAAAATAGTTTAAACTTAGAAAACAGTTTGGCTCTCTCTTCCTTTAGATCCCAGGTCCTCTCGGCAAGCCACGTGTAGGCACAAGGAAACAACAATGCGTGTTGACATCACAGAATTACAGAGTTTAATCCAATATAAGACAATGCATAAACTTAGAAGTAAGACAATGCACAAACTTACACCAGAAACTGCAGAACAACGGAGACATACATTCATTTACCTAACATAAATGGAAAGAAAGACGTCCAAAGACATCTTTGGAGAATTGCAAGAGCAAATCTAATTTGTTACTTCTGTGTAGAAAGTTTTATCCTCTTGTATTTAATTTATTCAAATAAGGCGTACCTTTTCTCCTCCAACCAGGAGCTATCTCTGACCCTCTCTCAAGCCAGAAACCCCTGCAATGTTTACGGCCTCTCACAGATGAGTGTGAAAAGCTACAACTTCCACTGTATTGTTTTCCCACAGACAAAAGGCAGTTCAAACGATCCTAGCAAACCATCTGCTGTAACTACAGGTAACATAAAGGTCAATAGGCCAGAATAAGTCACTGATTTAAAACCACAATTTAGGCCATTTGAATCAAGATATGTTAAGTTTTAAAACTAGCTTATTTTAAATTTATTTTCTCAACACACTCCAGCCTAAATGTGAAAATAAAAACAATGTTCAACCGGAGTGTGCTGGATTAGCACCGGTTTTTCGCGCCAAAATAAAAGAAAGACAATTATAATAAAACTGGTTATAAAAACCCACAATGATGGTAAAAACTGCAAAATAACACATTAACAAACAACAATAAACATCATATGATAAAACTTCAACATAAACAACATCCGTACAGAAAATAAACATATATCGCAGCAGTGAACTTGTCTGACTTACCCACAGCAGCGCAGAACAATGCTGTGAGGGAAAAGGGGGAAGCGGAGATGCTATGAGGGCGGACCGAGCTACGGAAGCCCAGGAGACACAAAAGAGGCAAAGTGTAGAAAGGCGACCCCCGCAGGCAAAACAACAAATAATAACTAAATAAGATAAAATTCACATATTCTCAGTATAAAATGAATTACAAATTATAATTTTTAAAAAAAGTACATTTGTAACTCTGTTACAGTTGCTCATTTGAGCTTGGAAATGAGCAGAGATGCATAATCAGCCCCAGACTATTTAAAATACTATTCTAAACAACGTTGTTGGAAGCTGTCCTTTATTTTCCATTAATACAGAAAATGAACCTCTAAACGTTACATTACTGACAGGCGGCGGTGTATATGTTTCCTAACTGTGGCTAAAGCTGCTGCTAGCTGGTTTACTCATGATCGGAGGCTGGTTCCTTTGAATACAGTTGGAGAATGGTAAATTGACAATGACTAATAACGGTTATCTAACACGTAAACGCTATTTTATAAAATACAGAAAGTGAACCTCTAAACGTTACAGCACTGACGGAGTATATTTTTTCCTAAATGTGGCTAAAGCTGCTGCTAGGTGGTTTACTCTCCGATCGGAGGCTGTTTATTTTATACACAGTTAGAGAATGGTGATTTTACAATGATTAATAACAGCTATCTAACACTTAAATGCTGTTATTATTAAACTTACCTTTTATTATATCCTTAAGATTAATTTATGAGAATGCGGGAATTTTTCAGCTTGGTTCCCAAGGCAAAATCACACCGGAAGTAAAGATACCCAGTTTTGAGTTATGGCGGCCATTGTCTGACGTCACTGTGAAAAGGGTCTATTATGTCTATGCCATAGACCACAGGTGTCAAACTCCAGTCCTCAAGGGCCGCTGTCCTCCAGTTTTTAGATGTGCCAGAGGTTCAAAACGCTGGAATGAAATGGTTTAATTACCTCCTCCTTGAGTAGATCGGTTCTCCAGAGCCTTAATGACCTGATTATTCTATTCAGGTGTGGTGCAGCAGAGGCTCATCTAAAAGTTGCAGGACACCGGCCCTTTGAGGACTGGAGTTTGACACCCCTGCCATAGACCATAGACATCATACGTAGACGCCTCATGGAGCGCTGAGTCATACGTAAAAGCGTCCGCCATCTTCTACGGAGAGACAGCAGGCGCAAATCGTGACACCGCACCTACTACTGGCACTTCCGGTGGCAGGTGTGACACCTGCCACAAGTGCCACTGCGTTCGGGACTAGCTGCCAGTGCTGCCGCTGCGTTCGGCTGACTTCGGCTGACCTCGGCACCTCTTACTGGCACTTCCGCTGACACCTGCCACAAGTGCCACTGCTTTCGGGACTAGCTGCCAGAGTTGCCACTGTGTTCGGCTGACTTCGGCTGACCTCGGCACCTCGTACTGGCACTTCCGCTGACACCTGCCACAAGTGCCACTGCTTTCGGGACTAGCTGCCAGAGTTGCCACTGTGTTCGGCTGACTTCGGCTGACCTCGGCACCTCGTACTGGCACTTCCGCTGACACCTGCCACAAGTGCCACTGCTTTCGGGATTAGCTGCCAGAGTTGCCACTGTGTTCGGCTGACCTCGGCACCTCTTACTGGCACTTCCTCTGACACCTGCCATTAGTGTCACTGTTTTCGGGTCTAGCTGTCAGTGTTGCCACTGCATTCGGCTGACTTCGGCTGACTTCGGCACCTTCCAAGGGTTTCCACGACCTCATACTGGCACCTCCCACGCCTCACGGACCGCTCTCGCGTATTTTTGCTGACGAGATTTAGGGCGGCCATCTTATAGCGTTCGACCGCTCCACTCAGCGTTATATGTTTAACAGGCACAATGACGTATTTGAACATTTAATCTTTCATAACACGCTGTTTTGTTACTGAAAACCTTATACATGCAGCCATATTTATAAACAGTTGTATTTTTAAAGTATTTTTAATTGTATTATACATACTTCAGCATATTTAAATATGCTTAGTGGGGAAAACAATAGAATAGAAATAGAATATTCTTTGGTGACAGCTTCTGTGTCAGATTTAATATGAATGAATTTATAATTAATGAAAATAATGGTGGATCTGGCACAAAGTATTGCATTTCCTCTTAAGTATTCTGTTCCCTTAAAAAAAGCAAATATGCCCTGGTCTATTTTTTATAGACCAGGGCATATTTGCCCAGCTTCAGTTATTACAACTGAAAACCAGGGATCAGGCCCGAAACCTGGGAGTAGTGATGGACTCTGACTTGAACCTTCAGAGCCACATAAAGACAGTCACAAAGTCGGCCTTCTATCACCTGAAGAACATCTCCAGGATTAGAGGACTAATGTCTCAGCAGGATCTAGAGAAACTCATCCATGCGTTTATCTTTAGCCGTATTGATTACTGCAACAGCGTCTTCACAGGTCTGACTAATAAATCAATCAAACAGCTGCAGCTGATCCAGAACGCTGCTGCTCGCGTTCTCACTAGAACCAGGAAGATAGAGCACATAACACCAGTTATAAAGTCCCTACACTGGCTCCCTGTAGCTCAAAGAATAGACTTTAAAATACTGTTGTTAGTTTATAAATCACTGAACGGTTTAGCACCACAATACATTAAAGATCTGTTATTGCTGTACCAACCATCTAGACCCCTCAGATCTTCTGGTTCTGGTCTGCTCTGCATCCCCAGAACCAGAACCAAACGAGGAGAAGCAGCATTCAGTTTCTATGCACCACGGATTTGGAACAAACTTCCAGAAAACTGTAAAACAGCTGAAACACTGGGTGCCTTTAAATCTCAACTTAAAACCCACCTGTTTACAGTTGCTTATGGCAATTGATGCCTTCTATGTATTTGCGAGTGACTGGGAACCAATTAATGCACAAAATCCGCGTAGGACAGCGAAAGTCCTAGCGCAAAATTTTCGCGAAACAGGCGGACGGAGCCTGGTGCTGCAAGGCTGGAGGCCTTGTCCTGTTAGGCTGTGATTTTATCTTTTCTTTTTATCTTTTTATTACTTTCTTTTTCTTTCTCACTGTTTAAAATTATGTAAAGCACTTTGAAATGCCTTGCTGCTGAAATGTGCTATACAAATAAAATTTGATTGATTGATTGATTGATTATACAGTCTCAAATTTCAGTTTCCAATAAACAGCCTCACTGAAAACATGTTGACAGTTGCCATAAGCTGTCACTTGTGCCACGGGCTTCTGGGTAAGGTGCCACTTGTGCCACCTTACCACTGGGTAAGGTGACACAAGTAAGGTGGCCATGGGTGCCACAGGCTGCTAACCTCATTCTCTATCTGTTTCAGATAGAATGTAGCATATGAATAACTTTAGATCAAACAAATAGAAATAAAATATATCTTAATTAAAACATAATTCTCATACATATTTAAATATACAGCCGGTGTTCAGACTTAAACAGAGAAAGACAACTACTGCACTGTCAGATGGGACCTCTTCTGCAACAGCTGATAATAGCTTCCACTAGGTACCTACCACTACAACTGACACTCGGTTGCCATGGTATGTCAGTGCTGACAAGCTCCTGTCAGTTCCGGATTATAATTATTTTCATACAGGGATCTTAATATAATGCTATTGATTATTAAACCGGGTAAGTTCACTAATATTGACTTATTAGTTAATATTTGTGACAGTGGCAACATGAGATATTGACAATTCCAGAGTGACATTATGTTCAGCATGGTTCCATGACAGTGCACAGGATGTCATAAGTTATAGTGGCTGCCTGGTCTATTATCTAATAGACCAGGCAGCCACTATAACTTTCATTGTTTTTTGTTAAGATAATGCAATTTTTAAAAAAAAAACATGTTATCATAATTTTCCAAAAATGCCTGTTAACCAGTTTTAAATAGTTATTACTTGTTTTTATTTATTAAATTTAATCCCCACTATTTTTCATTATTTGTCAAGTTTATTACAGATTTGTGTGGCATACATGAAGGTTGCTTCTCTGTGTTTGTTTCTGGTTCTGTTCATTGTCTTCAAAGTTTTCTTATTTAAAGATGAGAAAATGACTAAAATCTGAGCTACAAAATGCATTTCAACAGCATTTTCTAGGCAGCAGGAGGACTTTCACTTTCAAGTTAAACCACCTTCAAATTTTTTTTACACCAATATTGAATATTGATAAGTCAAAACACAAAGTATTTACACCTCAACAAATTTGACAATGTGTGAATCCTAAGCAGCATTAAGAACAAGATTGTTACATATTTTTGGAAATAAAAATTACTTTGGGTTATACTTAAGATGAAAATGCTTTTTTCAAAGAAAATTGTGCTGCTTACATATTATTTTATTTGGCAGATATGTTTCAACATTTTTTCAAGTTTATGTCACAAAGTATATGCATAGTAATTGATTTGTCAATATTTATTAGCCATTGTATGTAAATACTTTAAACAGCAATTTGAAGTCTGCTGTAAAATTCATGTTTAGTCAATGTGTGAATTTACTACATCAGGATCAAATAACTTATTATTCCTCCATGAGAAATTATGATCATTAAGCTTAAATTTATTTTTCAAACTTTATTAATTTCTACAATATATGTTATACAGAGTCTGATTATTATTACTATTATCCAGTTGCAACATTTGGCTTCCTGTTGCACCATGTCAGCCACTGTTCTGCGATATAAACATGGGCAAGGGTTGAATGTCTTTTTGATTAAGTAAAAAGTCCTATTAACTATCAGTGATGTGTGATTAACCAGATGTGTCCTTGAACATAGTGACAGGTTCCACTGTAATAGTGACACTTTATAGTATATTCAATTGGCCATCTTGCTTGAATTAAACTCAGTCAAAAATATTCCAGGTGTTAAATGGATAAATGACCAATTACCATTGAATTTTTTTTTATAAACACGCATTATAAGTAACACGTTTTCAAAAAACTGTCATTGCCATCCCCCAAAACATCGGCACCAGTTGTGACAGCTCTGAAACATCCTGGACACCTAACGGCAGCTCTAGTGGAAGCCAGACTCAGTTGTTATAAAGGTGCCGAAACCAATGGCATCCCTGATACCTGCTGTGTATTTGATTAATTCAAAGACGGAAGGAGTCGGCTGGATTATTCAGATGAACTTTAGTGAATAAATAGGATGAACGAATCATACATGATATACAAAACGTGTAGGAATTCAGCTAACATAAGTATTTCTGCGAAAAAAAACTTATTAAATTCTGTCTTCTTCGTCTGTCTTTAAGTTCTTCTTCTACTAGTAATAAAGCATCATGGGATATGTAGTCCATTTGCCTAAGTCAGTGGCAACACTGACAGCTAGACCCGAAAACAGTGGCACTAATGGCAGGTGTCAGCGGAAGTGCCAGTACGAGGTGCCGAGGTCAGCCGAAGTCAGCCGAACGCAGTGGCAACTCTGGCAGCTAGTCCCGAAAGCAGTGGCACTTGTGGCAGGTGTCACACCTGCCACCGGAAGTGCCATTAGTAGGTGCGGTGTCACGATTTGCGCTCGGCCCTGCTGCTTCTACGTGGCAGCAGAGCGATCGGAGCTCCTTAAGTCCTGTGCTCTGTGCTTCAACCGTTTTACGAAACAAACTGGATTCATTGGCATCACCTTTCACAGGTAAGGATGAAAGATCAGAATTACTTGACTTTGCAGCCAGAAATTTGCTTCTAAACAACCGAGACATATTTCCTATGTAGCTTAATTGGTTCGAAATAACCGCTGATTGTTAGCGTAGCAGCTAATGTTTTCACACTGTTTTCTAATGAGAGCTGATGAGAAACCGCTGTTAGAGGAGAAGTTAATTAAAAACCAGAGGATTTAGTGAGGAAAGGTCAGTCAGGATCAGAGCTGGAGCTGCTGCTCTTCAGTCTGTTTCCAGCTCAGCTTCACCATGTCGGTATTTAGCTATAAAGATGCTACGAGTCAGAGCCCAACATGCTGAAAATGTCCTTTTATGAATAGGAAGGAAACATATATGTATTTTCTATTACACTTGTGGATCATTTCTTTTATCCTTGGCTGTAGCCTGTGAACCAGGACGTCTCAGAAGTCATTGAGTTCTCCCAGTGTGACCAGCAGACTGAAGCCCTGCCTGTGACCAGTGTTCCCAGTATAATAAATAAATGTTTTGTTCTTTCACTTTTTTTAATATCTCAATCTGAAGTATTAGTGTATTAATGCAGCATATGTAATGAAATAAAAATAATTTACTCTGTTAGAATTATTTTTCACTCTTTTCTGTCAATAGCAGAATGGACATACTGTAATAAATATTTTTTCTCTGGAAAAAAGTAAGAAAAATATGTAGTTTAATGTTTGACAATGACTGATTTATAAATCAAAGTAATTTCTCTATAATGTATTAAAAAAATACAAGAAAATTATTTGTTTCTTGTCTTGAAATGTTAAATGTAGATTAAATTATGGAATTATGTAAATATGTTCTTTAAACACTGTAAAAGTGTCTGTTCATCAATGTTAATATAAAAATGATCAGAATAATTTCTATCAAATAAAACATTGTGCTCTTTATTCAGAAATGCCCCAAAACAATTAAATAATCACATCAAAAGTTAGAAACTTTGTCTTTAGTCATTTCTTAGATTACCAAAAATATTTGTGTGTGTGAGAAAATGTGTCAGTGACAGGAATTAACTTAAAATACTTTGTAGAAGGGCACTTTGTGAAGTTCGGTCCTTTTACCTGTATTAGCTTACTGGCACATAAGCCACATTCAATATGGCGGACGATGTGAAGTATCTCAGCAATGGGCCGACCCGCTCCATGAGGCGTCTACGTATTTATGTCTGTGGCATATACCCCATTTGCCTGTGACTGCAGTGCGTGAGTCAGACTGTGTTTGACAGCAGGACCATAAGGTTTTTTAAGGACACATTTTTGGTTAATTAGTTAATTAACTGGAGGCTTAGCGATTAGTTTTTGTTAGCATAATTTTAAGGGCATAAAGGGCAGCTGGGAGAGAGGCTCTACTGCAGGAGGTCAGCTGCCAGTCTCCCCTCACCTCTAATGATGTCCACTTAAAGCAATCCCTCCTCCTGGATGAGCATGTAGTCACAGTGGACAGTTTATTGAATTGTTAATTTTACAGAAACCCCTGATACTGAGCATGTAGCTGCAGTGGAAAAGAAGACTACCAGAACCTAGTTATGAAAATGTATCTTTAGTAAATTTAACACTAAAAACAATTAAATAGACATCATGAAAAGAATTTACAAGCACCACAATTGGTTAAACCAGCTGTTAATGATGACTTTTTTACGCAGAGAAATCAGAAAACTAATTTTAAAGCCTTCGACATAGAATATTAAGAATAATTACAGCATCTAATAACAAATGTAATCAAACCTGATTGCCCCTGAGGCTAATTGCATAAGTGAATATAAAACCAGAACCCTTTATGAGACAACATAAAGAATAGATATAGGTTACATTTATAAATAAAAATCTCTAATGTGTATGTTAGGGTATGGCCTCCCAGCATCTCTGTCTCCTGTATAGGTCAAAGGTAGAGTAGGCCGGGGATGCCATTGGGAAAGGTTTACACTTGGCTGGCTCCTCTTCTTGTTGTACAGGTTTCTTTCTGAACAGCTCAGAGGTGATGAAGAAGTTGAGGGAGGGACTCTCTGCTGACTTATAGTAGTGGGAAGGCAGTGGGGCCAATATTAGCTTGGCCTGCAGCACCTGGCTTAGCAACTCATCCTCCTGCACACTGACGCTCACCAGAGAGTTGAAGAGGTGTTGAGAGGGAGAGACATTCACCACTGCAGACAGCAAGAGAACCAAACATCTGAATTCTCAATCCTTTAGTTTCAGGCTTACCCAGGCAGCAAGAATGAGTACAATAGGGTCTCTGAGAAACCCTGTGTGTGTAAGTTACCTTCAATTGCTCTGGCATCAATCAAAGTCTTGGTCCTTCTTGATTTCAGCAGAGTCTGCTGAAGGGCTTTCTTGGAATTAAACTCCATCTCCTGCAGGACAAGGAACAGGCTCACATGATTATCTGCTCAGAATTGAACTTCTAGCATATTTGAGAATCAGGACGGATGAAAACGTATGGCAAGAAACTACCAGGGTATAAAGGGATTATCAGTCGACGTCATGTTGTGTCAGCACCCATTATTGCATGTCGCCTTCAGAACCCAGGCAAGAATACATTATTTGGTAACACTTTACTTACCTTACGCATAAGACTGACATGACACTATCATAAATATGACATAACACCTGTCATGAACATGAAAAAGTCTTTGTCAATATTTATGGCTGTTGTTAACTGTCATTTGATAAATAAAGACACTTTTAATGCAAAGTTGTCACTATTTAAAATGTCTGTGTTATGACACCTTGACATTAAACTAAACAAAATGTCTTTATTATGACAACTCATCTTTAATCATTCCAAAAATTATCTTTGTTATGACAAGGTTACATAAAGATATGTTATGTCATATCTTTATTACATAACCTAGTTATGACAAGTTGACTTGTCAAATTGTCATAACGAGACAAAGTCCTTGTTATGGCAACTCGACACTAAACAAGAATCATCATCTGTCATAAATATGTCATTACAGTTATTAAAATGTACAATGTTATAGATATTTATGTATCACTACACAAAGATACAAATCGTCATTTGTTATTAGTCTTAACTGTAACAATCATGACACCATCGTAATTATGTCATTAATGTTTTATCTTACACATTGGACTAGTTACAGACCTCATTAAGCATTATTACACTGTCAAATGCTATAAGACCAGTCATTAATATTAACTCTTACCTCAAGTAAAATGAAACAAGTAGCACTAGTTATAAAGATGTCATTAAGAGTTACTACACAGTGAAATGCCATAATAACAGGAATTAACTTTTACCTCAAGTAAAGTGAAACCAGTAGGACCAGTTATAACAATGTCATTAAGTGCTATGTAAAGTTGACATTGTTTAAAATGTTTTTATGTCAACTTGACAATAACCAAGACAAAAATGTCTAAGTAGTGCATAATGCCATCTCTACCTGTGAGAGGCAGCAGTGCACCGACAGACATGCAGTGTGTTAGTCAAGAAAAAGTTTTCCATCATGTTGGCTTATCTAGCACAAGTTCTAATGGCCAGACGTCCTGTTTAAAAAGAAGTTGAAGTATGTCACCTACTCCATATTAGATATGCGTCTTATTAACTTTAAATTTTCTTTGAGAAAAAAACACTGACTATGTATCTCTTTCTTTGTAAAGTTAGCTATGAGCAATTCAAGCTAATGCTACCTTGCTGTACATTAATGTAGCTAAAGTTTTTTCTCTCCAATTTTAATTAGCAAATTAAAAGCTACTATATTAGTCAAAGTTACCCTTTATGTGTTTTATTTAGCAACTGAGAAGGATTTCGCTGCAGAAAACAGAAAGGGGCGGTGACGGACCGCTGTCAGTCTCATACCTTATTTGGAAATGGAACCATTACACTCCGGAAGTGAAGGGGGCGCTATTTCCTATATTATCTGCGGCCTTCTGTTTTTATTTCCTTTTTAAATCTGTGATATATTTTCACCTTTAAGAAGGAGTTTCACTCTCAGAATGTATTTGAACTTCTCTCTTTTATTTACTCCAGGGCAGCTCACAGTTTTTAACAAATTCTGTAGCTTTCGGTGTACTTCTAAATCTGCTCCATAATCACATCTTTTCGGGCCTGCTACTGCCTCTAGTGGCGTGGGAGTGGTAACACAACTAATATAGTTGCATTACTAAATCACAATACCCCAACGTCTTTATTATTTACTATTAATTTCGGCATTACTGGCAAAAGATAAAAGATCATTTATCTGTGGCCAGTAAAAGATAAATGATAAATTATCTTATAAAACATATTTTTTCATTTTCTTAAGAATGTAGAGTTAATTAAATAACTATTTTATTCATTATAAATAATATATATCCATCAATCATAGAAGGAACAAAGGAAATAAGGAAACATGAAAAACAACATGATCAACTATAATAAAAAATACCATTGGCAATGTATACGTAAGAAATTTAATTAAGCAAAAGTCAATAAACAAATAAATTGGGTACAGCAGAATAACAACCCAGGTTGTTACAAGCAGGGTTGTTAAGCAGATATAACAGTGGTCCCCAAACTACGGCCCACGGGCCGGATTCGGCCTGCCTCCACATTTGGTCCGGCCCCGTGAACAATACCTGAGAGCATTTAGATTTTTTTTCATAAATAGTGTTATTTCCTGGATTTTTTCGGTGAAGAACCCAGAGAGGGTTATTTGATTGTGTTTTCTAGAAAACAATAAATTTTTACAGTTAGGCACTTCTGCAATCGTCACATTTTTTCTGTTACAAACTGACTCCGGCCCCCCACCAGAGAAGGGAAAAGTTATGTGGCCCTCATAGGAAAAAGTTTGGGGACCCCTGAGCTACAAAGTTAATCATGGTGAAAGCCTTGTCATAAATTCAAACTTGGTGAATCTCTTCAAGACATTCTCATTGTTTTTATAGTGAGTCTTACATATAGGAAAAAATAAGATGAAATTATTTAATCTATCAAGGTGGAAATTTTCCTTCAACTAATATGATAAATCATATTCATAGAATCACATTATCAACAATTTGTGAATAGAGCAAAACGCTATAGGTAAATGTTATCATTAGTTTTGTTAAGAATAATTATTGCACTGTCAATAAATAACTTCTAATAGATGTTTTTGTTGCCAGAGGAACACAGTAACACCTTCATGAGCTCAGAGGTTCAAACTGATAAATAATGAGGATGGATGCTCCCTGCTAAAATATTTCTTGCTGTCTTTCATGTTCTTTAAGCAAACAGTTGAGAGAGTTGTTTTTGGTTTCACCACCATTTACCTACTATTTTACCTGCCATTCAAAGTATTCTTAAAAGATTGTCTGTTAGTCTGCAGCTCATGTGACCAAACCAGCCAAGGAGATGAAAAATTAAAACTTTAGTTAAAATGTTGTTTTAACTTGAGTTGAGTTGAAATTCAAGTTAAAATGTTTAGTTTTAACATTTTAATTCAACAACCTCTACCTAACTAGAAGTTGTACACAACCTCAAGTCGGGTAACCCCCAGGTCTTCTTAAAAGATAGAGTCTCTGAGAACAGTTCTTAAATATATAGTCAGTGTTTTCAGCAAAGTTGAGCTGACTGTCCAGGAATGATCCAAGGTATTTAAAATTTACCACAGTTTCAACAGGTTGGCCATCAAGTGAAACTGGAATCACTTTCAGTTCTTGTTTATCTCATTTAATTAGCTCTACTTCCTTAAGAAAATGAAAAGGTATGTTCTTTTGTGAGGGAATTTATCTTTTACTGCTCCAGTAATGCCAGAATTAATAATAAATTAATTCTGGCATTACTGGAATGTAATACCAGTAATGTAATTACTATTATTAATGTAATAGTAATTACATTACTATTCTGATTTAGTAATGTAATTAGATTAGTTGTGTTACCACCCCCACGCCACTAGAGGCAGTAGCAGGCCCGAAAAGATGGACTAAGGAGCAGATTTAGAAGTACACTGAAAGCTACAAAATTTGTTAAAAACTGTGAGCTGCGCTAAAGTAAATAAGAGAGAGAAGTTCAAAAACACACTGAGATTGAAAATTCTTCTTTAAAATGGAGATAAATCACAGATTTCAAAAGAAATTAAAAACGAAAGGCCGTGGATAATATAGGAAATAGCGCCCCCTTCACTTCCAGAGTGCAATAGTCCCATTTCCAAATAAGGTATGAGACTGACAGCGGTCCGTCCCGCCCCTTTCTGTTTGCTGCAGCGAGGTGTATTTGTAGCAACTGGGCTGAGGTTACATGGTGTTTGTGTTCTTTGCTGTGCCAACTTTAACCACATAAAGACTCATTTTAGCCTAGGGACATATGGTGAGGTGGGGACAAAGGATGCTAATGAGTACCAGCCACAAGAGATAGAAATTAATGTTTGACCAAAGAGAGAAATAATTAATACAGGGGACTGTATGGCAAGACTGTAAACAAACAGACACTATTTGCAAATAAAAGGTAAAATAATATTGTGGCATGGGTTTGTTGGTACTAAGAAATACTAAGAAGAAATATATTTTACAGACCAAAACAGTAAAGAATGTATCACTTATTTATGTTTTTAATTAGATTTTATATATTTATTTCTTCAATATTATTTTTCATGTAGGGTTAGGTGTTAATGTCATGATGCTTGCTGTAAGTCAGTGGTCCCCAACATTTTTATCACCACAGACCAGTCAAGGCTTGGCAATTTTACTGCAGCCTGGGGGATCAGGGGGGCACATGACACAATTTTCAATTCTTTGCCCTGATTTTCCCCTTATGACAATCTTAGAGCATTCTGAGCTCTAAGATTGTCGCTGCAATATTTGTAACTGATCATCCTGCAATGTGTGGTGTGTTAAGTAGAACGTCGGGACCGCTTCGATCTAAAATCGGGCATATTCAACATGTTGGATTGTCTTGGCCATTTTATCGCAGCCTGTGGGGTTTTCCCTGACTGGGAGCAAGAACGCAACCTGTACCGGTCCGCGGCCCAGGGGTTGGGAACGACTGCTGTAAGTGACTCCATGAGAGGTTAGAGTCCTTGTCAAACGGCGTTTTGACTAAAGTCCAAATGGTTGGAGTCCCAGTTGACGGCGTCTCAACTAAAGTTCTACAGCTTTTTATTTCTCTTTCTCACTGTTTATTACATGCTGTTTTTATTTTAATTATGTAAAGCACTTTGAAATCCCTTGCTGCTGAAATGTGCTGTACAAATAAAATTTGATTGATTGATTGTTGACACTTTCACTTTGATTCATTAGGATTTGACTAAGAACCAGCTTTATTTTTTGTAATTTCTATTAATCTATAAATCAATAGAAAGGTCTATTGAAAAATGTCATCCATGTTTCTGTCCCATATTTCTATGGCATTAAAAGGATCTGGAACTTTTGCTTTTCCACTGAAAGCACTGGTATGCACAGTAAATGCCACGTGGGTGAAATTTTATGGATGACATGATGCCTTCAAAACTGCTTTGCCACTTAGAGACCAAGCACCCTGTGTATAAGCAACACACTTTGGGTGTCAGTGTTTCCCATCACTCCCAGATGGGACCGTCTCGTTGCAGAGAAACAAGCTCATGGCTCCCGTTGATTTATAGTTAACGTGAGTTAAAACTGACCTGCTTCCCTCTCCCTCGTTATTTTATTATTAAAACTTTTTTCTGGCCTTGTCATCTCGTCATAATGTAGATAAGTCTTAGCAAAATGCTGCATACCTTTTCCTTTCATTTATGGAACTTACATTTAAGTCTAGCAGGGAAATGGGGGTGGGAACTTCCATGGGTGACATCATGCTGCCAGGGGTCTATAGTTTAATATAATGTTTGAAAAATATTATAATATATATTCTGTACCGTGATATAGCAAAAATATATTGGGATATTAGATTTTCCTCATATCGCCCAGCTCTACCTAAGAAAACATTTGTTTAAAAATTTGGATATCTCTAAACAAAGTAAGTACCAAATACCCTTCTTTCCCACTCCCACAAAAAATTTAATCAATTTCAAAATTATGTATGAAGTTTTCTCTGTAATGTGTTTCTGAAAAATAAATTCAATATAAACCTGTTTTGTGACTCAGATATTGAGACATCAGAACTTTTTTTTTTTCAATTGCAAATTCATTGAAGTTTTTAGAAAGATTTCAGAACTTTATATTGAAATGTTTTCTGCTTTTAAGTTTTGATGTAGTAAAACTTGGTCTTCTGAAAGAGCATGAAGAGTCAAATTATGGTAATAATTAAAATTTTCAATTCAAAAGTACCACTTCCTCAAAATCCCCCCTATTTTTAACAATTTTAAGTGAAATGACCTTCTTTAATGAAGTACCTAAACATTGCAGCAACATCTTTATCCCAAATTGTAGCTGAATTTAAGTTTTTTCACGCTGTTTGTGTCACTATTCTTTTTTTCTTTTTTTTTAAAGTGCTCAGTTTATCATATCAAACATTTTTGTTACTGATGTGTGCCTTATTATAATATTTTGTTTTATTTTCAATATGGACAAAACAAACATTGCCACATTTCCGCTTTTTAATTCAAAACTTCACATGTAGCGATGAGTTGAAAACCTTGAAGGACACAAGGGTGGAAGTGCAAGCATTTGGACTGGGCCACAGATCAACACGTGACTATAGCTGCTAATCAAACCCCTGACCATATGCCGAGCCAGGTATAACATCTATGGTAAGAAAAAAAGTTCTATATTGCTTTATACCAGTGTTTCTGGTATAAAGCAATACCAGCCCCTCACCTCCCCCCTGTCCTGCATGTTTTAGGTGTTTCCCTTGTGCCACACCTGAATTGTGTCTCTGGGTGATTAACAGGCTTCTGCAGTACCTGATGGTCATGGTGTCATTTGAATCAGCTGTTCTGGAATAGAGGCTCATTTAAAATATGCAGAGCAGGGGGGTGGAGAAACACTGCTTTATACAAATGAGAAAACAGTGTATGATTTTTTTCTTCCATTTTATAATTCTGTAGTAGTTTGTGTTGGAATGTCGCATAAAATTCTGATTCAAGTTTCTGGTTGTAAAAAAATGTGGAAAACGTTAAGTACTTGAGAACTTTTAGAATGCACTGTAGCTTTTACTTTACATGGACTACATGAGAAGATCAGCTGCACAAACAGATAAAATAGATCACCTTTGTGAAAACATGGATGAATATGGAGAAAAGTGTGAACCTGAAGTGACAGAAGCTCCACCTTCAGGGCCAGAGTGGAATTCAGCTTTGCATTGTCAAGACAGCCTGGGTCCCAGACAAGTCCTGCAGCAGGAGGCTCCATAGAACACCTTCCAACTCACCACAGAAAAACACAGAGGCGTGATTGTGTGGCTGGGAGGGGTCTGACATTTCAAACTCACAATATTTATATTAATAGAGCTCCAAACACAAAAACATTATGCTGTTTTAATGTGAATTTACTGATTAAGCATTTGTTGATAAAAAAAATTAACTTTTGAATTCAACTTTATATATTTATTGATTGACTCATAATGACTATTTTAAAGAGTGAATACTATTTGAAGCAGAACAGTAAAACCAGTTTTTTTTGCAAGTTATGTAGCATATATATAATAAAGCTGCTCAAACTTATAAGTTATATAAAATTATGTATAACTTATTACTAGTTACCATGCTGATGTTTTAAGCTTCCTCTCTGTCCTCTAACATGGTGCTGATGAGAAACAATGCATCGTTCAGGTGTTAGTCTAACAGCCTCTGGCTCTTCAAAACACACCTGTACAAAAATATACACACATACATGGAAAACATACACACAAATTAGGATTATAGTGCTGCCATGCAGCAGTGCGTCATGCACACACGCTCACAGGTATACACACGTTGATATAGACACGCATAAACTTTGTCATTCAACTTCACATTTAAAAAGGTACATATTGAGCAAAATGTAGTTGCAAGGCTCCAATAATAATATAAATATACAGCAAAAATTATCAATATAAATATATAGAATAAAAAGATTAATGGAACTTAGGCTCATGAAATGAGGGTTGAAGATGTTGTGGAATCTGGTTGTTCTTCATTTGAAATTGCTGAACATTTTCCCAGAGGGCAGCAGGGAGAACAAGCCATGGTGAGGGCAGAAGGGGTCTTTTGTAATTGGCCGAGCCCTGGACAGTAAGGCTTTTTGAATTATTCTGAATATCTTGTGCACAGACTTTGATTTTTTTATAAAGATTTATGATTCTGTTTGTATTGTTTACAGACGGTGCAGTCCAGATGATTCTCTTAGCTGTCCTGTCTTGTCCTCACAACTCTCTTCATGCATTTCCAATCAGAAACATTACAAACCCCAAACCAGACAGAGACGCTGCTGGTCAGTATGCTCTCTGTTCTACCTTTAGAAAGTGGGGAGGTTTGATATTCAGATCTGACGTAAAAAGTGCAGACGTTGCCGATCTCTCTTCTCCAGACCACAGGTTTGGAGGGGCCAGGTCCAAGTGTCAGTGATCTGTATCCCCAGAAATTGAATGTTCCTGTTCTGCTCCACTGCGGCATCACTGATGAGTTGGGGGTGTGACTGATTTTACCTGAAAGTGACAACTTCTTATGTGTTGTTAACATTCAGGATTAGATTGTATCAAACCAGTCCACCAGATGTCCTCCCTGCAGGAGGACATCACCTAGGGGTGGGTCATATGCTGTGGCCATTAAACTGTGGTACAAACCACAGCCTAGTGACGTTGTTTGTGCTGAACCTGGCATGGCACTTACACAGCCCTGGGGGGTCAGTACTTTAACAAATTCTTCCTAGAGATTTTGAGCCATCAACTTCACTTTTAGTCAGGATGCAGTTAATGGGTGGGGCATTAAAAGTTATCAAAAAATTTAGTTTTCATATATGCTTAGTGGGTGTGACCAAGCGGCAAACTTGGCATACTTGCTCAAGCAAACAAAACACTAAAACTTTCACATATAAAGGTCAAGTGGGACCAAACTTGCCATGATTGATCCTGTTTGGATGCCTCTATCGTCGTATTGTGACGTCATCTAAGCTTCGCCCCTCAGAACAGGAAGTGACTTTTTTTTCTTGGAAAGCTCAGTATAGCATGCCGCTCCAAACAAAATGAGGAGCACCCATAGCTGCCCCCTTCCAACAGGAAGTCCCCTGTTTTCCCACTGTTTTTCTTCCTTTTACTCTATGGTTCATGCAGATGTAAACCTATGTTTAATGAAATACAACATCATGATGGTAAGTCCTTCTCTCAACAGTGGCTGCTGGCTGCAGCATGTCGGCGTGGCTGAATGGCTAATTCTAATCCTTTGCCGATTGCAGACAGTTGTCTCTAAATCATACATGCATCATATGATTTGCACCAAACTTGATAAGCTTGACCTTTGTTAAACTCTCAAGAGCCCAATAGCATTAAATTGTAATTTGACTACACTGCGCCCCCTAGGTTATTCCAAGAGCTGTATCTCCTTACTACATAGGCCGATCTGCACCAGATTTTATGTGCATCATCAAGGAGCACTGCTCAACCCATCGCCTGGTGAACAGGTGCGGGAACTGCGCAAGACGGTCGATGGTGGCAAGCTGGTGGTTGCTGGAGCTCCCGTGGTCGCCATATGGCCGGAGCAGCGCGAAGCTGCGAGGGCCTCCAACGCTGCTTGCAGCTTTAATGAAGTTTGTGTTTGAAATGTGACAGAAAAATTGAAAAGTTTCATGTGTATGGTTCTTCTTACAGATTTGACCAAAGCATGCCTTCTGTGAGTCTATATACATGCTATCCAGTGATGCATGGGAGTTTTGAAAGTCCAAACTGTCTGCAGTAGGCAATATTATAATTATTTCTTAGAGAACCTTCTCAAAATGAAAGTGTATCTGTTATTCATTACCACCTTTGTGTTCCTTTTCCTTTCAGTCTGTCCTCGTGGGTGGGGCCTTTGTTGGGGTTGGTCACTGTGTTGACTTTGCTTTAGCTGACAGGGCTTCTGTTGCATATGGTCAGTGTTTGGGGCTGGGCTAAGACTGACCGACAGGTCGAGTTCAGGGCAGTGTGTCACACAGGAGTGAGAAGGGAAGGGGGCAGGGATGGTGTTGGGAGATGGAGAAGGAGAGTCAAAGATGGAGAAACTCATCCTAAAATAAAACACAAGAAGAGATGATTTAGTAGATGATGAGAGGCTGATAGCCCTCTAACAAACAGCAAATAAGTTTGGTTGCTCTCTAGATGGAGTGAAAGTGGAGGACACATTACATTACAACAGAGGATAAATGTCAAAGCTCTAGAAAAGACAATTTCATGTAGTTTTACTTTTTATATTAGGATAACTACTATTGAGGTTGACAGCTCAATAACCCGTAATACGTTATTACACCACCAGAAAGTGGACCGTCATTGGTCCACTATGCAGTGATGGTCAGTGGACCATCTTCTTACAAAGATGTTCAACTTTGTAAGAAGAAGTTGAACATCTTCTTACAACTGTAGTATGTAACTTCAAAAAAAATATATGTTTTTTAAATTAAATCTAAACATTTATTTGAGATACATATTTAATACTATACTTAGTAAACTATTTCAGTATTTATTTCCTGTTTTAAAAAATGAATGACATGTAAAGTGTAACTAACCTGCTTTGCTTTTATACCCCAACTGGGGCTGTGACAAATTTGTACCACTGCAACCAACCAAGAATCGCCAGCAGTGAGACAGTCTTAGGCCAAATAATGCAGAACTAAATGAATTACACCAAAATGTCAAAATTCACACAGAATCTTAAGTAACTATTTAGACAGTTTATAAAATAGTTGATTTGGGGTTCAGTTACACTTTCAGTAATTATTTGATAAGTTATTTATTTATTGTAACTTTGCACTCTTCAATCTCCTTAGCTTTTAGAATAAGAACAAATGTGGCAAATATATTTATTCAGACTCCTTGACTATGATAACCTCAAATAAATTCCAGTTCTCTAACTGCCTTCAGAAGTCACCTAAATAATAAACACGGCTCATCTGTGTACAATTTAATCTCAGTCTATGTGGAATTGTTCTGTTTCTGGCCTCAGAGGCTTGTTAGAGAATAGACAGAATCATTATAAGACCAAGAGCACAGAACACAGGTCAGGGAGAAAGTTGTGGAGAGGTTTAAAGAACAAAATAGCATTTAAAAAAAACATATTCGATTTTCCATCCACATTACTATTATTTTCTACTTTGTGTACTATTTTGTGTACTTACACAAATTAGAAAGTACTTGCTTACATCAGCCCTTACATTTCAGAAGTATGGGCTGATGATGGCAAAACCATTGCCCTCCATACAGCCCTGTCCCACATAGAACAACAAGATGCTCTTTTTGGACTACTCCTCTGATTTTGTACAATTCCACAGATTATTGTTAACAAAATGCATTCTTTGAATATACTATCAACCTGTGAATGAATCAGAAACTTTCTCACTGATTGTCCTCAGACCACCAGACTTGGGCGTCACTGCTCAGTCCACCCTCAAATTCTGCACTGCTTCACCACAGGGATGTGTGCTCCTCTAAACCTGACTGTATACATGACTGCACACATACTCACTCCTCCAACACCATTATAAAATTTGCCAATGGCACTACTGTCATTGGACTTATTACAAGAGGAGATGAATCCTTATACAGGGATGGAATTCAGATCCTGGCAGAATGGTGTGGAAGTCAAGCTTTTGTTGTATTTAGCTACAACAAAAACCAAAGATATGGTGATAAATTTCTGGAAAAATAGAACTGAACCATTTCCTCTCTACTTTTATGTGAAAAGGGTTCAAACCTTCAAGTTCCTTGGTGTTCACATCTCTGAGAACTTCTACTGGTCAGAAAACACATCAGTGTTGAAGAAGGCCTGGTGATGCCTGGATCTGCTTCGAAAAAACCACCTGGATCAACAGCTGCTGGTGTCCTTTTATCACACCAATCAAATGAGAGTCGGTTTGGCATATTGCATCACTATATGGTTATTCCAGCTGCTCTGCTGCCGACAGGAAAATTCTGCAGAGGATTATCAGGTCAGCCAAAAAGATCATGGCCTGCCAAATCCCTCCAGCCCAGGAAATTTCCAGCTCAAGAAGACAATACAGAAGTATAAAGTCAGACAATTAGACTGAAAAACAGGGGAGGGGTGTTTCCCCATGGGCTATTCAAACTCCTAACTCAGCTACACATTAAAGCTTTCAGCAGAGCTACTCCATTAATATAGTTGCACTGCTAAAAACGCTGTGCAAGTACAAATCTGATCTAATGAATACTTTCGCGAAGACGACTAATCGGAGTCAATCTGTAACCGTAAGAATTAACTTACCGTTAGTGTCTATGACAGTGAAACCCTGGCGCCAATCTCAGAGTCTCAACTGAATAATACTATAAGGAGTTTATTTTTAATTACGTCAGCAAAGTGACTGTATTAATGACAGCTGCCACAGTTTCTGCTTTGTATGTCAATAAAAGTTCATGTTCACCACTACATCGAGCCCAGCATGCGTTACCTTCTTCTTTTCTTCCTCCGCTTCTCATCTTTTCTTCTTCTTCTTCTTCTTCTTCTTCTTCTTCTTCTTCTTCTTCTTCTTCTTCTTCTTCTTCTTCTTCTTCTTTTGATTTTAACAGCAGCTTGCATCTATTATTGTTGTACTACTGCCATCTGTTGGACCCAATACTTATTCCTCAAATTCTCCTAATGAGCCTGGTATTTTTTTTAAAAAAACGAAAAACCTTTTTTCTTTCAATACTATTTAACTGATCAACAACATTCTCAAATTTCAATTCCCTATTAAAACCTAATTCATTTTTTAATAATCTTCTTTGATTCACATATTTCCTGCAGCTAATAAAAACATGTTCTATTGTTTCTACAATATCACACCAACTACATAAACCAATAAGATGTTTCCCATCTTAAAAAGAGTTTCATTTAAAAAAAACTGTGACCGGTTCTTATTTTATTTATAATTATCTCCTCCTTCCTGTTTATTCCTCTGATCCTTACTACATTAACAGTATTTTGTATCCTATATATCTTCCATTTATTTCATTATCCCACCTAATTTTCCATATCTTCTTGCCTTCTCTCCAAACTATACTATACTTGGCAAACAAAATTTAGGTACATTACTGCCACCTTCTATATTGGAGTATGGATCAGATGCTTTTACTACTATAATCTAGAAAACTACATCCCCAGATGATCTCTGAAACAACTCCCTTATATATAATTTACTTTTATTCCTACCTAAAGGTCTAATTAACACCTCTCTTTCATGAACATATTTATTACATTCTAAAAATATATGCTGTACTATTTCTAATTTTTCACAATAATTACAACAACCTGTATTATATTTATTAATTATTTTAAGAGTACTATTTAATCCTGTTTATCCAAATCTTATTCTGGATATAAGATCTTCATTTTTTAAATTCTATTACATGTTCTTAATTCCCCAACTTTTTTTGGATACTGTAATAAAACCTAGCATTGCCTCCTCTATTCCATTTTTCTTGCCATTTCTTCTTAATATACATTTTTATAATATTCTTTATCTCATTTTTACATATTTTAATATTTAAATCAACAATTTCCTTTTTTCAAGCACTTTTACCAAAACAATCAGCCAACTCATTTCCTACCACACCAATGTGGGTAGGAATCCATACTAGCTTAACCTGAGATCCATCATTTGTAATCCTGAAAATTGAGTGAATTATATCCAATATAATATCTTGCTTTGATTCTGAATTTACTTCTTGAATACTTATTAATGCACTACTTGAATTTGAACTAATTATAACCTTTTTTGTGCTATCAGGCAATCTGTGGATATTAACCTTTGTGCTGTATTGTGTTTGTCGACGGAGCAGAATAAAAAAAGCACCTGCTAAGATGGAGATGTCTCACATTACTAAATCAGAATACCACAATTTATTATTAATTCTGGTATTACTGGAGCAGTAAAAGATAAATTCCCTCACAAAAGAACATACCTTTTCATTTTCTTAAGGAAGTAGAGCTAATTAAATGAGATAAACAAGAACTGAAAGTGATTCCAGTTTCACTTGATGGCCAACCTGTTGAAACTGTGGTAAATTTTAAATACCTTGGATCATTCCTGGACAGTCAGCTCAACTTTGCTGAAAACACTGACTATATATTTAAGAACTGTTCTCAGAGACTATCTTTTAAGAAGACCAATCAATCAATCATATCTTTATTTCAAAAACACAAAAAAGGTCCATAGAAAAAAGGTAAAAAACAAAATAAGAGAAAAGTAAAAATAAACATGGCATGATATTATTCACCGAGTCACAAATCAATGATGACGCCAATGATTCCATCATGTTGAAGAGAATCTCACAGTACTAAAAGCAGGATTTACTAAAATTGCAATTATATTATTGCATGACACAGATAATCTACACATGCATTTATACATAAGATTCCTGAGCTCAGCTGCACATGTGGGAACAGCATTATGTACAAACATATGGCTAGCACTGCTCCATCTAGGCAGTTTGAGTAGTAGCCTCATGCCATCATTGTATGACACATGAAGCTTCTGCAGGCGACGATACAAAATATCGTCACCACAGATGGGCCGTGTAATAACGTGATTCATGAATATGATTTATCGTTTTAGAGTCAAAGGAAAAGATAGATTAAATAGTTTCATCTTATTTTTTTCTATATATAAGACTCTACGAACAAAAAGCATCTCAAAAATATACATGGCACTGTAAAAAACAAAAATTTTAATTTTTGTTGTTTAACAACCCTGCTTGTAACAACCTGGGTTGTTATTCTGCTGTACCTAATTCATTTGTTTGTTATTGACTTTTGCTCAATTAGATTTCTTACGTATACATTGTGAATGGAATTTTTATTGTTGTTTTTCAGGTCTCCTTATGTCTTTTGTTCCTCCTGTAATTGATGGAAATATATAGAAATTATTTATAATGTATAAAGGTATTGTTTGTCATTTAATTAGCTCTACATCCTTAAGAAAATGAAAAAAAAATTGTTTTATAAGATAATTTATCTTTTACGGTGCCAGTAATGCCGAAATTAATAGTAAATAATAAAGACTTTGTGGTATTCTGATTTAGTAATGTAATTAGATTAGTTGTGTTACCACCCCCACACCACTAGAGGCAGTAGCAGGCCGAAAAGATGCGACTAAGGAGCAGATTTAGAAGTACACCGAAATCTATAGAATTTGCTAAAAACTGTGAGCTGCCCTGGAGTAAATAAAAGAGAGAAGTTCAAATACATTCTTAGAGTGAAACTCCTTCCTAAAGGTGAAAATATATCACAGATTTCAAAAGACAATACAAACGGAAGTATAGGAAATAGCGCCCCTTCACTTCCCGATTGCAATGATCCCATTTCCAAATAAGGTATGAGACTGACAGTGGTCCGTCCCGCCCCTTTCTGTTTGCTGCAGCGAGGTGGACTTGCCCAGCGTTGTTCTGCGCTGCTGTGGGTATGTCAGAAGAAAGTTTTGCTGCTGCGTTATATGTTTGTTTTCTGAACGGATGTTGTTGTTTATGTTGAGGTCTTTACCATATGTTATTTATTGTTGTTTGTTAGTGTGTTATTTTGCAGTTTTGACCATCATTGTGAGTTTTTATAACCAGTGTTATCATTTTCTTTTTTTTATTTTGGCGCCAACAACCGGTGTTAATCCAGCACAGTTCGGTTGAACATTGTTTTTATTTTCACATTTAGGCTGGAGTGCAGGAGGAGAGAGTTGAAGAGGAGGTTGATTTGTTTTTACTCTTCTCCCCCAGAATAAAAGATTTAATTGAAACCTGGCTGAATGACTTCTAGAGACTCATTGATACCACCCGTTACACTGATTATAGCAGGTCCACTGTTAACAAAATATTGGCTTTTTCTTCCCTCAGTTGTTGCCGATAGTGCAGGTGATGCCAGCAGTTACACTGGTGCTAAGAAACAGTTATTTTGTGGCAATATCTGTTAATTTTAGTCATGCCTTCAACACTACCAATGTTTCACTGGTTTGTCAGCTTCTCCACCTGAGAAAACAAAATGTTTGATTTGTTTTACACAAATATCAAGGATTCATTATCTACAAACACCTCATTTGTGTAAATGACATCACAACCTTGTTCTTCTCTGCTCAGAATATAACTCCCTTGTTCAGAGACTATCTGTAAAGAAAAGGACTTTGAGGAAATTGTCACAGGAAGAAAAAAAAAGCCCTACAGGGTTTCTTTTGAGTTTACAGATTGGACTACTCTCTGCAAGCCACATGGAGATGACATCAGTGCCATGAGTGTGTGACCTGCTGCAAAAACTCCTGTGTGGACAGCACCATCCCCACCAGAACAGTGAGATGCTTCCTGAATAACAAACCCTGGATAACCAGTGAACTAAAGAAACTGTTAAACATGAAAAAAAGCCTTTAGGGAATGAGATGCAGAAGCAGCTCAAAGTCAAGATTAGAGACAGCAAGGAGAAGAACAGGAAGAAGCTTGAGAGCAAGCTGCAGAGGAACAATATTAGAGATGTGTGGTTAGGGATGAAGAAGATTACAGGCTTAAAAAAAGGGTGGGGGGAGGGGGTCAGGTCGATGAGAGCCTGGACATAGCAAATGAGCTGAACACATTCTTCAAGTTCAGTTTAGGAATAGGCTCATCATTGTCCTCTCCTGTCCCCTGCCACACAGATATCCCTCCTTCCACCTTCCTCTGACCCACAGGAACATGCTCTAAGATTTTGCTAGTGCATTTACTGTACATAGAGAATGTGGTCAGGCAAACTTCCATAGAGAAATGTGCAGTACAAGTGTTTTATTATTTTATGTATGTATATATGTATATAAAGTTTGCTTACAGAACTCACAGGTCAACTGAAGATGCTGTTGCCACTGTCCTGCATCTTCCCTGACAGATTTAGTGCGTAAACTGGCAGACCTGGGAATCCCCTCTTCTTCCACCTGTTGCTATGGACTTCCTTACGTATCGCAAACAAAGAGTCAGAATGGGCCCCCATACCTCTTCAGCCATCAACATCAGTACTGGCTCTCCTTAGGGCTGTGTGCTGAGCCCTCTGCTTTTCATGCTGTACACACATGATTGTGTTTCAGTCCATCAAAGTACTACCCTCGTCAAATTTGCAGATGACACAACTGTAGTGGGCCTCATCTCAGGGAGTTTGCCTACAGGAATGAGGTGGAGTGACTGACAGCATGGTGCACAGACAACGACCTGATCCTAAACACAGCCAAGACCAAGGAGATCATAGTGAATTTTAGGAGAAGTAAAACAAACATTCAACCACTAAACATCTGCGGAGAGCCAGTGGAGAGGGTGTGAAACTTCTGTTTCCTGGGAGTTCAGCTCATGGATAACTTGGCCTGGGATATAAACACTGCAGAACTGGCAAAGAAGGCCCAGCAGAGACTCTATTTCCTGAGAGTCCTCAGGAGGAATGTGTGTGTGTGTGTGTGTATATATATATATATATATATATATATATATATATATATCAGAGATGTGCCGATCAGGTTTTTTCCTGCCAATTCCGATGCCGATCACCCATGAGGGCCGATCACCGAAACCAATCACCGATACCGATCACATAATTATTATTTTTTAAATCATAAACACTACCGGTTACATTATGTGGAAAAAGGAACCATGAATTCACCTTAATTTAGACTAAAACTTGCTTTTAATAACTTTTTCCAAGAACAAAACAAAACAGGCATTGTGCAAATTGTACTGGTATCAATAATACTATCTTTAACAGACTGATAACATATGAAGGCTCTGAAGAGGCTAAATAATGCAAAGAGCCAAAATAAAACCTCTCAACATTGCCACAAAATTCAAGTATAACACTTTACATTCAAAGGCAAAAACAGGATCCATTACAATAAACAATCCAGAGTTACTGAATGAAAACTTCCTGTTAGCATGGCGGCTAGCTGATTACTGCTAGTTCTGATTGGCTGTTTCTGACTGAGCGGAGTAATTATGCAGAACAGGGAGGAGATCGATTATTTTTTCAGAGATGATCTGTCTCATGTTAGGACAGCGAAAGTTTTAATACATATGTAAAATGTATTTTTTAAGTTAGATGCTGCAGCTTTAAGCAGGTTCGGTGTGAGAGTCACTACCAGGTGGAGCAGAAGCGAAGCTCCGTCTGTCAAATATTACTACCTGTAGCGTAGCAGCGGTTCAACAGGAGAGCAGAACCAGCGTCTGACATCGCAGCTCGAAGACTTAAATCATTTTTGCGGGTTATTTGTTTAGCTTTCTGACCGTCATGCTAATCCGGGTGAGTGTTTGTAGCTGTGCGCTGCTTTACCTGCTGTCTGATCCTCCGTATGTCTTTTTTACTGCAGTGAGCCTCGATGTAGCCAAACTCCGTCAAGTATCTCATTGTTTTTATGTCGTATTAGATTCGTTGTGTTGATGCATTTTGACCTGCTTCAATTTTCCGCCCCAACACGCAAACTTCCCCATTCACTCAGTGCGTTATATATGATCGGTTTGTGTGATCGGCGATCGCCGATCATACACTTTTTCACGGAAATCAGCCGATGATCGGTGACCGATAGAGATATACACACACAAAAAAATTTTGTTTTTATTTTTTATTTTTTTGTATTAGTAAGTTCAATGCATTAAGGTTGCACCGTTTTACTGGTGCCAATTTCCTTAACTTTGAAAGATTGGTCAATCTTATCCCCAATCTTGTGTACCTCAGCAACTGATATACTAGATAAATAGGTTTGACTGATAGCCTTCTAGATACCTAAACAGGCAACTTGGCTCCAAGAAGCTAAAATTTTGTTTTGTGCTCATTTTCTGTTTATTCACTTCCAGTCTGTAATACAAGAAATTTACAAGAAATCTTATCTACCAACAGTCACTACAAAATCTCTGAATAATTTGAATTAATGTGCTACAACTATTTTCCTTTGTCCTTTTTAAAGCATTTTGTATCTAATTTTAATGGACTAGTCAAAACTAAAAACTAGATATATTGAAATGACTTTATGACTAGTAATAATTTAATTGTACATATCTGAAATATGTATTTCAGATAGTCAGTATTTCACTGTAAATATCTTGAATTGACGACTCCACACAACTCAGTGGTAAATCTGATGTTATTTCTAGTAGTCAGAATGAAATCCGAGATATCTCAAATAGGTGTTTTGTCTGGTCAAAATATAATGAAATATCTTAATTTACTAATACGTCTAGTCATAAACCATTTTCCGATATCTGGAATGTAATTGCGGTGAAACCGATTTTATGTTAAAACTGCCTGCCAAAATAGCTAGACAAGTACTCACAATATGGCGGCATCGTTGACGTACTGTTATGATATCCTCATACTTCTCGTCTCCACTTGTAGTCTCTGGTTGGCTAAGAAACAACCAATGGGAGGCTGACAGGACTGAAGCGTTGGAGTGTGGGCAGGCGCCTAGCTGACAGGAGTGTACAAAGTGTAGTAGAATGTTTGGGAAACTTTATAGTACGCTAATTTTTATTCTCTTTTTCTGCCATGAGCCCAGTGACGCTCAAAGGAAGAAAGAGGTAAGAAGTTGTTAATAACATACAGAGAAGAAAGTTCCAAAATTTAGAGTCATGCTTGGCAACTTTTAAAAGACAACCGCCGTTTGTCTTTTTCTTGTTTTGACAGCTAGCTAACGCGTTTCAGCATGTGAGTTTAGTTATTTCTCATTTAAACAAACCGCAGGTGTGGTTGTTAACTTCTGGGTTGGACTCTGTGTGAGATCTTAAACCGCGGTTCCAAGATAATTCTTTACACTGACTGAGCAGATGAAAGGAGGGTTAATGCTTTTATTACACAGTAGTTAGCTTATGTTTGTGTGTGTGACTTGTGCAGACTTTGCTATCAGAGAAGGTGACTCAGATGATGGACTGGACCTCGAAGCGTTCAGTCATCAGAATGAATGGAGAGAAATTCCGTCGCTTTGTCAAGGCTCCTCCAAGAAACTACTCCGTGTTCATCATGTTCACAGCGCTACAGCCGCAGAGGCAATGTGGCGTTTGCAAGTAAGGTTATTATTTCTGATTAATTATTACCACCTTCTACTGCTACATTGATATAACTGTCATAGTTAAATTGTTTTTAATTTCTTTGTCCCCAGTCAGGAATTAAATAAACTTACACTGCTTACCGGTTCATGTCACCAGGAATTAAGATAAATTACATGCTATTTTGAAGGAGAAAAGTATTAAATAGTCAACAGAAAGTTGTTTTCAAAGTAAAGCTATTCTAAATCCTTAAATAAAAACAACTGCAGTTTTTTTTCTATCTTTTATGGGTTAAATCAAAATTTAGCCTTTAACCAACATTCAGTCTGAAATGAGGGGGGTGATTGGACTGAGTAAGGTGGGGTTAAAATATTTTTAGTAGGCAGTCAAAATTGGACTAAATTTGCTTATTTCTATTTTGTGCACATCTAGCTCACGATACCAAGCTAGAATTGAACAGCTAGACAGCGTCCCTTGAACGTCGCCACGTTCAGTCAACATTTGCAGACAATGTTCACTGAACTACTCATATTAATGATATTATAGGTGGAAGTAATAATAAAAAGAAAAACATACTTTGTTCTGCTATACATGCAAGTACAAAAGAGACCTTAGCAGTAAAAATTTCATTAGAATAAAGTAAGAGCATCAATTTTAATGCAGTGGGTTTTGCAATAAGACATCAACAATAAAACAATTGAAGGAAAACATCAGCATTTTAAAACACGCATTATGTAGAAAAATATCTTACAGTCCCCTGTGGGAGTCAAAAAGCCTTTTTAAACAGACATTTGAAACACCAGAAATGTTTCAAATGTTCACAACTTCTCCTTGTGTTCACTGATTGGCCCTGTAGAAAATCTACTGGAGAGAGTCCAAACGAAGGGGAGAATGCCCAGACTGCTGTATATGTGAGATTTTATTTGAGTGGAATTTCACAGGAAGGGGATGGCCAGGTTAAGTAATGCTACTTCAGAACAAACCGTGAGTTCGATATGGGCTTTTTATGGCAAAACAAAGAATTACTTTCAGAGGAACAGAAATTATGTTCAAAGAGCGAGGGAAGCCCAGAGCTCCACTTTGGCTTGAGTAGAGACAGTGCAGACACCTGATGTAGATGTGAAGTGACTGGAATCTGGTGGTTTAAAAAGCCTGGACAGTCCTGTGATGTTTAACCAACTAAGTTTATGTTTAGAATTTTTGTTCTGGTTAAATAGTCAGCTGCATTAAGTTTTAGTGACATTTTGGGGTGGACTGATATTTAGAAATATGCAGCCTATAGAACCTGTTTTTATGCTTTTCAGATCATTTCAACTGCTTGTGTGTGTTCGGTGCTTGGTGCTTTGCAGAGCTATTTTGAACCTCTATTTGAGTTCATGATAAGAGAAGTTAGTAGTTGACTAGGTTAATGCGTTTGTTATGTAAGTGTTACTTTTAGATTTGTTTTTTTTGTTGTTTTTTCTTTATAACTTCCTTCGAGGGGTCGCGCCTTACTTGGTAGGTTTACTGCAAGCATTTCGTTTGAAGGGGTGGAATTAGAATGAGTGCATAAAACTGAGATGAGGTGGACAGGGCAAGCTTATCATTCTACTTGCGCAGTTAGAGGTAGAGGTATGGATATGTTATTGAAAAAAGGTGCACCCTTTATCAATCAATCAATCAATCAATCAATCAAATTTTATTTGTATAGCACATTTCAGCAGCAAGGCATTTCAAAGTGCTTTGCAGCATGTGACATTGACTAAACAGTAAGAAAGAGAAAGAGATTTTGAAAGAAAAAAAAGATTGGAATTTGAAAAAAAGATCCAGATTTTTAGTCAAAACGCCATTTGACAAGGACTCTAAACCTCCAGAATTTTTACCCATAATATTTACCCATAAATATAAATGCACATATCCAATACAGAAGCCAGATATCCGACATTAGTTGGGCCTATTCATTTCACTGAAATGTTTACAATGTGTCCACATGAATTGATTATTTAATGGTGGATGCGAAATTATTGCCTTGTACCAGTGAAGTAAAATATCACGATATAGGCACTTCCGACCACTCCATCTTTCTTTATCTTTACAATTAGATCATTAGAATCAAGATGAAACGACGTGGAAAGTAGATCAATAACTGTTGAAAAGCCATAATTCTGCAAATTTATCAAAGAATAGATTTCTTTTTTTGTATAAAATGAGCGATCGTCCTGGAACATCTCCATCGATACTTTGGGAAACTTTGAAAGCTCATTTGAGGGGAAGTATGATATCTTTTCAATCAGCAAGGAAGAAAAGGAATCAAGCAGAGTTGGTGGACTGAGAGCAACAAATTAGATGTTTGGGTAAAGATATGCTACATTCCCCTGCACAGAAACTCATAAAAAATGATCTCTTATCTCTTATTATACCTTAGCGATATATTTTTATTGCTAAGATACAAATATAATCAATTACTGTCAAATCACATTACCAGGACATACATTTTTACACAACAGAAATATTTGGAATTTGGGGAAGAGCGAAATTAATTATTGGCAAGGCAATTAAGAAAAATGGAAAATAACTGTACAATTAACAAGGTGAAATCAGAAAATGGGGAAATTTTAATTTCACAAAAAGAAATCAATCATATATGTAAATAGTTATATGAATCACTGTATTCTTCCAGAGCTGTAAAATATTACTCAATCAATCAGTCAATCAATTTATTTGTATAGCTAATTTCAGCAACAAAGCAGATCAAATTTCTTTACATCATAAAAATACATTCACATAGAACACACAGTCATAAACTAAACATTACATTTTGCCAAGTGTTGTCATTACACATCAAAATGTTGGTTAGTGTTATGGTTCAAAATCATCTCTAAACAGGTGAGTTTTTAGCCTAGATTTAGAGATGGTGAAAGCCATAATACTCATCATGTAGCTGTTTTTAAATTACCATTCACTATACCTTAAAGAGACATTTACCTTTGATTACAATACAACCAGTGCACAATTATGGAGAAAAATAAATAAATAAATAAAAAAATCAGACCTGAAACCATTATTTGAATACTGACCTTTCTTTGGACACAGTGCACAATTTTTTTATGGACAGAATAAGGCTAAGCAAAGGATCCTTTTGGATTGCCTAAGTGCAATATGGAAGTTTTTTAAAGCTAAATAAATTTACAAGTAAATGCACACTTTGTTTTAATAAGACAGAAATAGAGACTTGGTGAAAAATAATAAATGGCCACAAAGGTTTAATAGATATAAAAGCTGATTAAATACATTCACTGAAAAAACATTTTTTTCATAGTGGGTGAACATTTGGCTTTCTGGGGACATACACTAAACATTGTCTGAACATATACTTGCTACCTGGGACATGGTGTCCTGGTTCAGTCAGTGGAGTGGATCACTATTTGCAGAACTTGACATTTTGGGGAAATAATGTGGGCTTTTTATTCATGTTTGTTGGAGTACAGACATATAAAAAATGCTACACAGTGTCCTTTGAGGACATATTGTCTGAAAAAACTGGTTCTGAGAGATTGCTTAAGGTTAAGTAAATCCTCCTTTTTTTGTGGAGTCTTTGTGAATATTTTTTTTCTTCAGATTTTGAGGTTTTTCATTAAATCATATTGATTCTTTTGACTTGTCCAACCAAAAATTTGTCTTCTCCGTTTTTTCTCCAGCGACATTGAATTGTGACACATACTACTTTAATTTGAATGTAACTTTTCTTTTTCTTTTTTCAGACAAGCTGATGAGGAGTTCCATGTGCTAGCTAACTCCTGGCACTATTCCTCTGCCTTTACTAACAGAATCTTCTTTGCATCAGTGGATTTTGATGAAGGATCTGATGTCTTTCAGATGGTGAGATAATAATTCATAAACTGGAGTTGTTTACTTGATGTATTTGTAATATTTTTCCCACATGATTGTGAAAATACCTTACCAAGCGGCAGACGCTACTGGACAAAGAAGACTTAATACAATAAATACTTGAATTTTGTACCCCAAGTATATTACATACAAATACTTGTCAATTTAAGGTAATTTTTCTTTTAACTTCTTTTACTTGTAAATGTGACTAGGGCTGGACCAAGATTTTATGTGAATATACTTTAGAGGCCCCTTTTTCTGCTAAGAACATCACTACTATTAACAGCAGTTCAATACAGATTTGGTGCAATGTGAGAGATTTAAGTGTGTTCTGATTTGGCGAAGCTTTAAAGCAATCAGTGATAATTGGCTATTTGCTCAGATGGATTTAAATACAAACACGACGATTAAACTCATCATCAGATTGTAGCTATCGTAACACAGCAATCAAACTATGAAGAATATTCTTTGCACTTTTACAAAGAAAACTTGTCTATTTCTTTAAATCTTAAATTTAAAAGTTAAGCAATTTAAAATCTTTTAATTCATCTTTGTGGAAAACCATTAAATCATATTTAATAGCATTGTCTTTCTCAGTAAACAAGTATTTAAATTCTAGATCTATGGTCTGTGTTAAAATTCAAGCATTTGGGGGCTGCTGAAGGTCTTGAGGGCCCCAAGCAGCTGCTGAGTTCCCTCTGAGTTTGACCAGCATTAGATAGCTTGTCTAAAGACAAAGCCAGTAGCTGATTACTTAAGTAGAATTAACTGAAGAGCAAAGAAAAACATTGTTAGATTTTTGTGTTTGCTGTTTTAAAGACTTTGTAGTTGTGTGCTTAAGCATTGTCAGCACTGTCTTCCAATAATATGTAATTACATATTATTACAATTCCTATTATTCCTAGTCATGTTATTTCAATTCCTGACAACTTTTAAACGTATTTACACAAAAATATGATTGGTCTATTGGGACTGCCCTAGACCTCCTACCATTGGGTTTAGCAAGTTTTCTGGGGGAACCTTGGATTCTGATTTGAAGCAGCAGTAAATTTAAGTTGAACTTAAGTTGTGTATAAACCCTCACATACACATGCCAAATTTTTTCTGTTTTTCTGCAGCTTAATATGAACTCTGCGCCAACCTTCCTCCACTTCCCACCCAAAGGGAAACCTCGCCGATCAGACACCTATGAGCTGCAGGTCAGAGGGTTTTCTGCCGACCAGTTGGCTAGATGGGTGGCAGACAGGACAGATGTTCAAGTAAGCATTTGGGTTTAGTGATTGCAAATCTGACGTGAAGTTACTGATTGCAGTGCTTTTGTAATTGAATAAATCTAAAGTACCGCCAAATATTGAATACAAGGGTAATATGGCATAATTTAATTGAAAAAATAATTTGTCATGTTTTTCTGTCTTAGATCCGTGTCATTCGTCCACCCAACTACGCAGGGCCTCTCTTGTTGGGCTTTCTCCTGGCTGTGATTGGTGGATTGGCATATCTACGAAGGAATAATTTGGAATTTCTTTTTAACAAGAACGTTTGGGCCTTTTCTGCACTGGTAACAATCACACACCTATACATGTTAGGCCTTTGCATCGGAAGCGCTGCAATCCAAAATTGTACCCTACATGAAACTTTCGGATTTCACTGGAATCTAAAGTGGCATGTCCAAACTGCTCCACAGCGCCCCCTAACTTGAGATAGGACAAACTATATATTGTAGAGATCTGGTATTCTGTATGTAGGTAGAGCCCACCCTGAATCATAAAAAAATCTTTTGGAGGTATGCTCTAAAATGTACAAGGAGTCTGTCATTTTGGGTCAAAGAGCAAATTTGGGCAATTTTTCACATTTATACACCTCGAACAAACTCCTCCTAGAAATTTTGAGTTATTGGCTTCATTTTAGGTCAGTATGCAGTTAATTGATGAAGTATTAAAAGGTATCAAAATAGTGAGTTTTTGAGCACATTTAGGGGGCATGGCGATGCAGCCAAAGCAAACAAACCGCTATAACTTTCACATGCAAAGGTACAGTACTTCCCACCACTGGTACCAGTTGACTTGTGAATACTTTTTCAACATTTGTAGGCGTATAGGAGAAGGTTTATTTTATTTTTAAGGTTTACAAATCATGTTTCGCAGACACAACTATCCAAAGTTACACACAAAGATGCTTATATGAGTTACAAATCCAGTATTACACACGCACAGATATTTTGAGACTATTTTCACTCCATAAAAAACTATGTTTAGAATTGCCCTAAATTAATATTCATTGAGATATAAATTTTATTCTGTATTCCAGCTTTTCATTACATTACGTTTTATGTCACTGCAATGTGTTGATTTTTATTTTTGTTTCATGCTCTTACCGTGTAAAGTACTTGCAATGTTTCGCTGAAATTTCTTATGCAAACCAAGTTCATGAGGTAAAATTAGTATGCAACATAGGTTTGTTACATAAAATCCACCCAAAATTTGCTGCAGTTTGTCCTTGAAATGTGATGAGATGTGAATAATTTAGTGTTATTTATATCTTTTTAATAAGATGCTGGGACTATTTTTATTTATTTATTTATTTTTTTACTTCAGTGCTTTGCCTTGATAATGACTTCTGGCCAAATGTGGAACCATATCAGAGGACCACCATATGCACACAAGAACCCCAACACCGGACAAGTGGTGAGAATAAAAATCCCCCTAAAAAATAACGAAACATATTGTTTAGTAACACCTCTAAAAAATAAGATTAAGAGTGGCATAGTATATTCTTGTACTGGTTAATTGCATTCTTGCTGAATTTTGGTTGCACTGAGATCTTCGTTATGCATTTCACCATTGGTTTGAATGTGTATTCTCCACCCCTATTTTGGCCTTTGGCATTAGCATCCGTTGCACTACATGGCGTAAATATATGAGGAAAAAATAATTCTATGAACATTGTTGATGAAAGCAAGTTCTGCTGCTGGTGAAGTTACAATAATAGAATGACAATTCACAGATTGCTTTATTTGGGTTCAAAGCCCATGGAGTGAGCTGCACAGTCAATGCAAAGGATGTTGTTTGCCTTCTCCAGCGGAGCAGGGAATCTGTGCAGATTTTTCATTATTTGTTATTCTGCTTATTATTCTCTTCTAAAACTTATCGTTCAAAAGAAGCAGAAAATGCTGGAAAAATCTAATATGGCAGTTTAATAGAAAAACATTAGTGCTACTCAGACAAAGAAAATCGTATCCCTCAATACCTATGGGGTGCTATTTGGAAGGGCATTGTGTTTTAGCTAGTTACTTCTAAAGAACGAGTCTAACATTCAACAACTTTATGATAAAACACTCCTTGGATCAGAGGTTGCACTAGACTTTTTTTTATCTGTCATCTTGACCGACAACATTTAAAAAAAAATCTTTCATGTACTATTTTTACCAGTCCGTTATAGTAACATAGGGTATATAGCCACATATTTATGCAGTTTAGTAAATGTTCACCTAGTTGAACCGTGAATCCAGATCCGATCACACATAAAGCAGATAAATGCATCTAAATTTTTCTCTGTAGTGACACAAACCACTCACTGTGGCCCCAATAACTTATAATAAATTAAATTAAACAACTCCACTTAAATTACAAGCACTTTACCTGCTGGGGTCTGAACACAGCTTCACAAATTCCTCTTGTTGCAGTCTAATTAACTTCTGCACCTTCATTTATTTCCTCAAGATAAACTGCCAGCTCCTCTGTTTAGACTGTAAATGGATTAACACAACGTTGCATTCTCTTTAGTTTTCTCTGGTCTGTAATGGAGACTTGAATTTAACGCGCCATTTCAACCAAAGGTTAGAGATGTGCTTCCTAACCAGACGCTCCAAAGTGTCCGGTCCATAACTCTTCAACACGCCGTCAGCTCCCGGTCAGAAAGACGCATTTAGTTCAGAGACCATGAGATGATATTCATAAAGGATTCTTTTATTAATTGATTTTAGTTGCCTTTGCGATGAAATCTTTGCGTAAAGTCTATAATGTCAAAAGTGCACCAGTCAGGGTGCACATTTGACATTATAACCTGTCAAATGACGGACGGGCTTTAAATTTTCCGATCGTTTAAAAAAAACGATCGGAAAAAATCCGTTATCTGCCTTGGATGATTCTGCAACATTTTTATGCTGGCCATGCCAAGCATACTCTATCACGACAAAACCTAATTTTGATTACTTTTCCCACATTATAACTTAGATATGAAACTTGGTATATAATATATATGGACCAAGCCGCTAAAACAATGTGGACAAAATATGAAAATTTTTGAAAACTGTTCAAGTGACAAAACACCAAACATTTTAGCAGTAGCCAGCACAGAAGTTTACTGAGTATATCTTCACCATATTTTATGACTTAAGGACAAGAATTTAGATTCTAGTAGGGGATGAAATGTTACTGTACATTCAGTTTTACACAGTTCCGGTGATAAGTGGCTCTATAGGGTCAAAAAATTTATATCTGTATAACTGCTTGACAAATTTACTCCACACTTGGTACAGATGTTCACCACCATGAGGACATATCTTGAATATTTATCTTGAATATTATTATGGCTGTGGTTTATGTTATCCCACACTTCACCTTTGAACATAATGACAATTAAATGTGTTATTGGAGAATCAAAGATCACATAAGAAATTGGGGAAATTTTGCTCAGTTCGACCACTAAGTGGCAGAGTTGTAACAAGAAGTGTGTTTTCATTTCTTGAACAACTGCTAGATATAGCAATTACTCTTTTCCAACATGTTCCTTGAAACATGCTTGATATGAGTTTTGAAAAACTAGTCAATAGAAAACTTGCATAATATGTGAAACCTATTTTGTTAACTCCTCTCAAGGCTAAAGACCAATTGAAGCAAAACATGACGTGGTAGGACTGGTGGAGGAATGATTAAGCAAACAATGTGGACAGATTTTCAAAAAAATCTGGTTTTTGAATTATGTGAATAATGGGTATTTTGCACACAAAAATGTTTATTGAGCATATTGTCAGCACAGTTTAAGATTAAGATCTTAATAGTTTTTATAACAGTTATGTCTAAGGTCAAAAAGGTGCAGTATGTAACTTTTATAGAGAATATGTTTTTACATTTTTGCTAAAACGGTAACCTGCTTGTCGGCATCGAGCTTACCTCACTACTTTAAAGCAGCCCGGACCAGCTCTCCGTTCAAAGGGTCCAAACCTCCTGAGCCTGATGAGCCTGTCCCAAGCAGGCCTGATTAAGCTGGTGTTGAGGAGAATACATCAGCCTCTAAGTGCCTTGCATCCGAACGTCAAACCCTGCTTCAGCTGATGGCCTAGCCAGACTGGGTAGCCAGCAGCTAACAGACCTCCCTGCCACATCCGTTAATAGCTGTTTCTCCTCTTATACGACTTCCACTTGGAATTGGGGTGAATTGTTTAGAAATCTGTAAAGAATAGACTTCAGGAATTTTGTTTACTTGCTTGGTCAAAGCAACCAATAAAAACCAACTCAGATGGCCCTCTGCACAAATCTGTGCATCTAAGTTGTAGGAGCTCTGTGTGCTGCACTCTGACAGCAAACGCAGGGCCATAACACAACACCTGGAGGCTGGGCTAGTTTTGGATGTAACGAGTAACGTTACATCCAAATTTTGGAGGTTGTCATCCAAAATTTTGCGATGCATTAAATTGAATTGATTAGCAGTTATTTTGTAAATCTATGTTGTATATAAAGTATAGTGTGAAAAGTCAGATGTTTTGTTCTCGCAGCAATGTCTCAAGCAAAAAAACAAAACAAAAGATGTTTTCTGATAAGATGAATTTATACATGAACTAAAACTTTTAACTATGTTTTCAGAGTTACATCCATGGGAGCAGCCAAGCCCAGTTTGTGGCAGAGACGCACATTGTTCTACTCTTCAGTATCCTTCATTTTTTCCCATCTTAACATTTTTGGCTTACACTGATTGCAAGACCAATAATATTTTATTTGCTGTTTTCCTTTCTAAAACTGTTTGATCTTCATTCAACAGTGAAATATTTTTAGAATAGCAATTAGTTCTTAGACAAACAAGGATATTTTTTTACAAACTTCCACTCTTCCAGCTTTGTTATATCCCACAAAATTGCAAGATATGGTAATCTATACTCTAGTCAGGAATTTATCAGACTGTTTGGTAGACGGGGAGTCTGTAGCGTGTTGCCGTGCACGTACCCCACTCCAAACACCCCCACGCACCCTTTCCCTACTTCTTCTGAGAGGGTCCGATGTGCTGCCATCTCTCTAACGGGTAATTTGAGTTCCCGTTAGAACTCAACGGGAACTGAAGAGATCACAGTTCTGGACAGAGTTCGCTCAGCTTAAACTCTGTTTAAGCTGATCTATGAAGGAAGATTTGCCTGGTTCCTAACAGCCTTCATCCGGTTGTCCCACTGTGCTTCCCCCTGTGATTTAGCCAAGCTTTGCAGCCTCGCAGCCAGTTTCACAGAGCATACCTGTTGACGGCCACTGTCCCTCTTTGTTGAAACATGCTCTTGTTTCTGAACGAGGTCAGTTTAGTAACTCGTTTACGTCTCAAGGGGGTTGTTTTTAATATAGTTTAAAGCAACCTATTAAAACTTTTAATTTTCTAGAACCATGCATTGGAGCTATTAGGGAAGAAACGGTTTCTCAGCCTGGTTTTCTTGCCCTGCATGGTCCTCACCCTCCTGCTTGAGGGAAGGGGCTGGAACAAACTGTATGCAGGATGGGTGGAGTCCTTCACGATGCGGATCCCCTTACTCCTGCATCATGATGGGTAGACGTCCATGGTGGAGGGAAGGCTACTCCCCACAGTCCTCTGAGCAGCCATATCCGCCCTCTGCAGGCACTGACTTAATCAGATTTATAAATATAGACACCTTGCATGTTATTGTTTACGTACGGAAATTTTGCTCATGCATACAACGGTGGAGGGCAACAAGACTGTTCTTTTACATGTCATCCACAGCCACGTTAATTCAATGAAACTTGGAAATATAGGTATTAATTTCGTGGTATTCTCCACAACAAAAGGCAAACAAGAAGATAAACTCAAAACTACTTTTTTCTTGCCTTTTGAGTCGGCCAAGCTACAGACTCGTTGCCATAGCAATTGATAACATTGCCACTATATGTTCTGTGTTTGAGGGTTCAACACCAAAAAACAATCAAATATTTTTGCACAAAGAACACAACATTCTGTTCGTTGCAGTAGTATGTTTTTATGCTTAATGTTTTATTAATAAATGATTGCTGTGGTAGAATAGCTACCGCTGCTATTAGCTAATCTATCAGTAGTTTGTGGGTCATTTCTTTACTGAATTATTTACACGTACAAACTGTAGCTCACAACACACAGATTTCATTAAAAAACTTAAAATGTTATTGCCGTCTTACCTTTACTTATAGATGAAATCCATGTGCCGCTCATTGTGCACAAAAATATTCGTTCATCGAAAGCCAAGTCTATCCTCGACATGTCTTTTCTTGTATATCACTCTGTTTGAGAATCATCAAACTGTCTCGAAGCAAAACTTTCAGCTTCGGTGTTGGTCTTCCTTTAGTTATTATCTCCTGCTTAAATTGAAAATCCACTTTAGAAAACTGTTTAGATGTAGAAATATAGTCATCCATGTTGACGTCAGAAGAGAGGAGAAAACAATAAATATATCGCTGTACTTTACTTATATACTATATGGCTAACTCGCTCTGCAGATATGGAGTCACAAGACCAACGTCTGGGATCATGAGCGCCCCCTGCTATGAGGCAAGAGAACTGCCTGCCTGACCTCAAATCTGTTCTCTGCCGTTTATGATCACTCCTCAGCACACGAAATATGTTACAAACACAGTGGGTGACAAAAAACACTGTACATTATATAAATAAGATACATTATGAAAAATCAGTCCATATATAAAATGTTTTTTAGCCATTTTATTGCTGGCGTACAGACAAGAGGAGCTGCTCCCATAGAATGGCAGCCAGTGCAGTTAGCAAGAGGTTGATCAATCCCAGGTGAGGCTCAGCTTCCTGCTGCCTCACCGGCTTCGCTTCCGAACATTTGAATGGGAAAATGCGAAAATCCAGCGATTTTGAAGAAAAAATAAGCAAAATTGGTTAAAATAAATGAAAAATAAATACTTTATAGTACAAACTACAGGGTGAATATAGCAATATAAATAATTTTTATCATTATATATTATTTCATTGACAGCCTGCCTGTCAATGATGCAGGCATCATTGACAGGCAGGCTGTCAATGATATATATATGTGTGTGTGTGTGTGTGTGTGTGTGCATTTGTTTGTAATACCTTGTGGGGACGATTTTCCTGACATATACTACGTTGTGGGGACCAATTGCTCCTTGTGGGGACCGAAGCCTGGTCCCCATGAGGGGAAACCCTGTTTTTGGGTCAGGGGTCAGAGTTAGGACTAAGGTATGAATTGAGTTTTGGTTAGGGTTAGGGTTAGGTATGTGATGGTTAGAGTTAGGTAAAGGGTAAAGGTTAGGGTTAGGCTGTAGAAATGAATGGAAGTCAATGGAAAGTCCCCACAAAAATAGCAAAACAAACATGTGTGTGTGTGTGTGTGTGTATACTCTAAAAATGCACATTTTAGAGAATACTTTTAAAAAGTTCAATTCCGTGTTAGTGTCCTAAGTCTGATGTTATGACACAAGCTTCATCCGGGTCAGATCCTGTACCAACCAGGGTGCTGCGGTGGCGCAGGGGTAGACCACGATCCACATGAGGAGACCTTAGTCCTTAATGTGGCCATCGCAGGTTTGATTCTAGTCTGATGACTTTAGCTGCATGTCTTCCCCCTATTATTTATTAAGTTAAACCAACTTAAGTTGGATAAACTTAATTGAATTGTTTGTTGCCAATTGAAGCAATTCAGTTTAGAGTTAGTTTCTGTTTCTTTTTTCTGTGTATAGGATCTTAGAAAAACTAAAATAACATGTTAAAATGTACATTTTAAATTATTTAAATTCAAGTTGTATTTTAAGTACAATGTGGGTGATAATGTAATTTTGGATATTTTAGTTTGAAACAACTTAAAAGTTTGAGTTAACTTTCTGTAGAATTTAGTCAAAGCAATTTTAATTATTTATTAGAAAAAAATAAATGATTTCAGTAAGAGTGACTTAAATTTCTCATGTTAAACACACTTAATGAATTGTTATAAAAACTTAGTAAATTGAGTTGGATAAACTTAATTGAGTGGATGATCATAATATATTTAGTTGCATGAACATAATAAATTGAGTTGGTCAGACGTAGGATACAAAACTGGCATTGAACTCAGTTATTTCAAGTAAAGTCAAAGTAAAAAGTTCCTTTAAGTTAATTTAAGTTGGTTAAATTTGTAATTGAACACAAAAAGTAAGTTGTCATCATTAAATCAAATTAATCAAGTGTATTAATGTAAATACGTTCATAAAATGAACTACAACCAGAAACACTCTTTAGAGCAGTGGTCCCCAACCCCAATTGGTACCGGGCCGCGCAAGAAATAATTAAATATTTCCATTTTATGTAATTTGAGTCTGGAGGATCTTTTATTTTGAAAATCCTTTAACCGGATTCTCTCGGTTACTTGCGCGCCAACACTGAGCGCACAAGCAGCAAAATGAGTAAGAAACAGATCAGGTGTCTTTGGAAAGTTTCTGTGTAACATGCTGCGACCAGCTGCTAATGAGGCAATGAAGCTTCAAACTGCTTCACCTCGTAGAGACCCAGCAGGCTGTGGATATAAGCAACACTTTGGGTGTCATTGTCTCCATCACTCCCAGATGGGACCGTCTTGTTGCAGAGAAACAAGCTCAGGGCTCCAGTTAGTCGTTATCATGAGTTAAAATTTTCACGAAAGTAAAATGTTAGATTTTGTGGCGCATCTGTATCTTATTTTGAAGGGATATGTAAACGTTACCATAGCGACCAGAGTCAGAGAGCGTTTGGGCAGTGGTCGAGAGGAGATGAGTAGAGCTTGTGAGTCTTAAGTCTGGTTTAGACGGCAAGATTTAAGGATTGTCGGCCGATTCTCCAAACCTCTGTGACCACAGAGCTGATAAAAGTACAACAGGTTCGATCGGTTCGTGTTCAGCCACAAGGCAGGAGCAACAAACCACACGAACCGATTCCAGTCACGAACATCCCGATTCCAGAAGAAAATCCACAAAACCCCCAACATAGCATACGGGAATTTAGAAGAACCAAACACGGATGACGATGTAGAAGCAATAGTGACAGTTTGTGGAGACATTTTAAGAGATAAAAGAAACAAAAAGAAAAGGCGGTGATAAAAGACGACGGGAGCAGCCACTCTATTTGCTGCACTATGATTTGGAGGTGAATATGTTTTTTCATAGTTAACATTTTTAACTGAATAAACATAAACATATATAATAACGACCTTTACATATAATAATAAACATTTCCATATATCATCTCCGATATCCACCGGACTCTCAGTTGCGCGGTATGTCAGCTGTTTGGAATTCCCCTCTGTTCTTACGTCACCGCGCTTTCTGATTGGCTACCTGTCACATTCAACAGGTTGTGTTCTCGTTCCCAGTCAGGAAAAACCCCACAGGCTGTGATAAAAGGGCCAAGACAACCCAAATTGGGTATATTAAGGATTTAGCGGGAACACCAACATGCAGAAGCAAAATGGGTTTTTGACTGAAGTATGATGTATTAAAATCATATGTGTAAGTAATAAAGCAAGGATAATAAAGACAGGCTGAGAGGCGTTGAAGAAGGGAAGCTGGGGGAAAATCAGAATGAGCTGGTTGGTAATCTAAAAACAGAAGTATAGATGTTTTCCTCCAAAGGGAGGCAGTTGGAATCACAAAATAAATGCCTAAAAGCACATAGGACATGACATCCTGTATATTCCTGCATATTCAGCAAATTTAGAAAATACTTTCAAGCCTTTCTCCAGCTTTGTAAGATGATGAGTTCTGTGCAAACCTAAATCAAGCTTGTTTTAGCCTTGACCTCACTGTAAGATGGAGCAGTTACGGCCGGGATGATTCTGCTATGTGAGGCTGCCACTTCGGACATTGACACTGGAAAGAGGAAGAGTATGTACATGCCATTAATTTAATCATCTTTGCAACACACAATATAGTTCCGTGTATAAAGGTTTCATAGTCTTCATGTCTAACAATATTTTTAATATGCTCTGAGTTGGTTTCAACTCAAAGCAGTTCTGTCTTATAGATAGTACTCAAATTCAATGGAAAAATTTGGTGCTGTATTGGGGCCAAAATTAAGACTATTGTGCACCCAGAGTTTGCTACGTCCTTTTTACTGGAAGCTATATCCTTTGCAATTGCCTGGAACCTGTAACTCTGTGGTCAGTGCTGGCAAATGAGCAGGTGGCTGCCCACTTGTGTTACCTTTGGAGAGGTTAGTGACTGGCAAGCCTGGGCAGGTTACCACTGAACTGCCTACACATTCTGCTGTCCATTTGAACAAATAGGCTGGCATTTGCATTGGAAAGGCTAACTACTACATACTACACTGTATGTAAGATTCAAAATTGTTGAAAGGATGGATTTCCACAATTATCTATGAAAATTGTACGAAAAGTGGAGAATGGTCTTTTTTGTTGATATTTGACATTTAATATTTGAACAGCTCAATAGCTGTTGGTTTAAATAGGATGCAAGCTATTAACAGACCATCCGCTGGTAATGCCTGCCGATATGTGCAGACAGACAGACAGACAGACAGACAGACACCTTATTCATCCTTTTGGGATTTACCCTCAGGGAAATTGTAGTTCAGTCTCCCACACAGCACCAATATATCAAATCCTTAAACAATTTTGTTTTCTAACATTAACATTTAGCCTGATTGTATAGTTCCTCTGTTTCTATTGTACTCCTGTTAGCCCTCCTTCCAGCCTCCAGTGAGGAGTTAAAGAGTTTTATTGCACGAGGGACAGAGGAGTTCCTTAGTCTGTTGGTCCTGTACTTTGGAAGAAGCAGTCTCCCACTGTATCTGCTTTCCTGGCTGCTGATGACAGTGTGCACAGGGTGGCTGGTGTTGTCCATAATAGCCTCGAGTTTCTGTAATGTTCTCCTCTCTGCCACTGCTGCCAGAGAGTCCAGCCTTGTGCCAACCACTGAGCCAGCCCTCCTGATTTGCTTCTCCAGCTTGGAAAGGTCTGCCTTAGAGATGCTTCCACCCCTGTAAACCACAGCGTATAACAGGACGCTGTCGACAACAGACTGGTAAAACAACCCCAGCAGCTTCCACAGATGTTAAAGGATCTCATCCTCCTCAGGTAGTACATCCTGGTCTGAGCCTTTTTATAAAGCTGCTTGGTGTTGCTTGGTCCAGCCACAGGCCAAAATATTTATAGGTCTGCACAACTTCCACCTCCTCCCCTCCTATCAGAACTGGTCGTGGACTGCCTCTGTCCCTCCTGAAGTCAATGACCAGTTCCTTTGTCTTGGAAGTGTTTAGATGTAGGCCGTTTCTATGACACCAGACAACAAAGTCCCTCACCAGGCTCCTGTACTCCTCTTCGCTGTCCTTGATGCACTTCATGATGGCATCATGGCATGATGGCAGTGTCATCAGTGTACTTCTGAATATGACATGTTTCAGTTATAGCAGAAGTCTGAGGTGTACAGACAATAGAGGGATTCGGCAGTCCATTGGGTGGCCAGCTTGAACATGCTAGTTACTAGCCTCTCCAATGCTAGCACAAATAAATAGTTTCCTTTATTATTTGCCAATGCCAGTCACTCAGTTACCAGTACTGTCAAAAAAGCATAAACGTGGAATTGAGAATCAGTACACAGTTGTTAATTCTCATCCCATATCCTGTAGTTGATTTTTTTGTTTTTGTTTTTCAATCCATTATCTGTTGTTTTGCCTTTGTTTGCCTTGCTTGATCATTTCTAGTGTGTGTCCCTATTTTTTTATGTTTATCTTTAGATTTAGCTTGACATTAAGACTGCAGTCAAGTGAGCAAACACTTGGTAACACATGGTCAAGTTATCTGACTTTAGTGCTCTCTCACACATGTATGTGTGAAGTTTATCACATTAACACATTATCACATTAGTTTGACACATTAACATACAACTCCAGTATGAATTTGGGTTTACAGAAGCTAAATAAATTATTTACAAGTAGATCCAAGCACATAGAAATAAAATAGGTTAGCTTGTCGTTTTCATTAGCAATAGCACTAATTACTTAAAATAGCACAACTCACTACTCACCTTCTGAGAGTGCACTCAGTTAAGTTGGGTCAACCATTTTCTAAATAATTGTATGCTTCCAAGCTTTTGAAAGCTTTCATCTGGCTGGTCATATAATTTGAGGTCTGTAGCACCAGATAGTTAGTTATGTCAATCGTCTTGACGCTGAGTAAATCTTCAAGATTATATGACAAGTTGTTTGTACCGAGACAATGTGGACCATATCCTAAATATACCCGTATTTTTTCAAGATTCTTCATCTGTCCCAGCCTATTTAGGGCGTTAGTCTACTTGCTGTGGTCCATTTTGCTTTGCTTTGAACCAGAAAAATCCACTTCCTGACCCTCATCTGAATTTTGTGCATCATCCAGGTCATGTTTCTGCAACCCAGCAATAACTTCCTAATAAGAACCAACCGCTTTGATATCTTACAGTCTGGTTCAATGTTGCCAGGTGTACGATAATTATTGTATTTTTATGATAATTTTGCCCTCTGTACGATGTACAATCAATCCCAAAAAAGACCATTTATACGATAATTTGGCCATTCTGTGAATGTGTGGTTGGTTGTAATTGATTGTAATCAGCCTGTCGCAACTGTCTGTCATGAACAAGTAGGAGTCTTTATGAATGTCTATGATTGTTGTCATGAAGTGTCATTCAGTAAATGTTGCTCTAAAAGTTGAATTGAAAGTCCATTAAAAGTCTAACTTTGCATTAAATTGTCATTATTTACAAAATCATGCAAAGTTGGCATTTTTAATGGACTTTTAAAGCAACTTTTAAAGCAGCTTTGCATTAAAAGTGTCATTATTTACCGAATTACACTTCATGACAACAGTTATAGACCCTAAGGTTCAATCATAAGACTCCTCTTATTCAATATCTATATGGTACCACTTGCTCATGTTAAAATAGGAAGTAAGATTAACAACAAAATTAGCATAATCTAGATGATTATTGTACTCTGCAAAAATCACCTAGTTCTGGTTCTATCTCCAAAACTACAGTAATTTTATGAAATATTTGTTCTGGCTTTTATATATGTAAACCTTGGACATCATGTTATTAAAGTTTGTTGTGACCTTAAGATTTGGTACAAAATAAGTTCCTGAAAATGAGAAAAGCATATCGGAGGACCAAGATGAATATGAAATACTTTGACTTGGTATTTTTCCAATAATCTACTGTACAATTGTTTTTATTATATATTTATTCTAGTTATAGTATAGGTGATCTTTTAACATAATTCAAAAAGAGTTGTTGCTTATCACAAATAGGCAAATAAATTTCTGAAAATGACATACACACATTGAAGATGAGCATTATGAGGTACTTTGAATCTATTTCTAAATAGATCTGTCTTTATTGTAAACGTATCTGAGAGCAAATTCAAAATCAAAAATACTTTATTGATCCCCAAGGGAAATTAAATGTTTTTGCAACTCATTAATTCAAATGATAGACCTCTTGTATTACAGCAAATCTGAAGAGGCCTCTGACTGTAGATTCTGCTTTCCTCAGACAGTCTAATGGTTTATTATCGTAATACACCATGAATGTGTGAAGGTCATCTTTAATACGGGGCTAACGTCTGCAAACATTGCCATGTATTTAGAAGTGTTGACTCACTTGACAGCAGTACATTAAGAGAACTATAGATTAGTTCAGGATTTTTTAAGATATTAGTTATTGAAGAGTCTGTCCATCAAATGTACAAGAGTATGAAATTATGTGTATTTCAGTTATGTGCGTGGCAGGTATATGTCTCGTGATGCTGTGCTTCAGCTGGCTGCTGTCCATTTTCAGAGCAAAGTACCATGGATACCCATACAGGTAGACATCCCTGCAACAATGCAATTGAATGAGTGAAGCATTTCTAAATATGGTAAAAATCATTTTTGTCTCTGCAGCTTCCTGATGGGTTAAAGATCCCAGTTGTCCTCTGGATATACCTAAATGTGAAACTGAAGACAGGAATATCTAAAGGTTCAAATAGTTTATTGCTGGATTTTGTAAAAATGTCACATGTATAAATTGCTATGGGTAATTGCGTTAACATCGGGTTATAGCAAAAAGCAAAATTAGCAGCTAAGCTGGGTCCTTTGATCTTGAAAAAATATATATCACAACTTTAACCATATTTAAGCAAGACAAAATCACTAAAGTAACATGCCCTGCACCAATAACCTCCCCATACACAACTTAAGTTTAGAGATTATTGGTTTTATTGGTTTGGATCCTAAGACGTAACCGGTAATGAAATGTCGGTTCCCACACTTCCCACAAGATTTTCTGTTTTGTTAATTTTGACATTGATTGAATTTGACATTTTAAACATGACATTTTACAAACAATAAATATTTTCCCCTTTTATCTTGATGTTGAATTTATTTTTGTACATTTATATATAATATATTTCCTAAATAGAATTTTATTAGATTTGTGGAACTGTAATGAAGACTGAAGCTGGTTTGTTTATGAATTAACAATCACTCCAGGGTGTCGGGTTAGCACAGCTGGTATATATGTCTAGGTGAGTTAGTGAAATGAGAGAACGTCCGAGTCCAGAATTGAACTTTACTTGTCTTTAATTAATTAAATCTTGAGATTCCTCCATACCCACAAAGAAGGGCATATGTGGTGGTATGGGTGTGCGGTTTTCTGTAAGATAAACAAATACAAATTATAAGTACTTGCCTGTAAATACTTTCACAAATAACACCAAATTGTCCACACAGGGAATAAGCATGCTTAAAGATTATTATAAACTAGTAGCTGGTTAATATCTGACTATGAGAATGTAAATAATAATTACACATAAATATTAATCAACCTGCTGATAACAGTGGCACACAATAAAATATGCAAGAAAAACAAAGTACCTCACTTGGAAATGATAAACACAGATAACACCTGAAACTGAGCCCAATAATGCTAAACGACTAGCTTTCAGCTCTTCACAATACGAGTAAACCTTACCAAACGACCACAATATTCCACAAACAAATGCATTTAAGAAACCGAACTAAAACACCAACAGTATTACTTACATTCAATGGACACACATAGTTAAAGGTAGTGATGGTAGATGAGGCGTCATGAAGCGTTTCGACCCACAGCAAAACTGTATTGATACTGTAGTGACCATTTGTCCCCAAACTTAAATTCAAAATCAAAAAACTCGAAAGTGATCAAAACAAAAGTAAATCCAACTCAAATAGTCACCTGATGCACCGTGGATTCTGGTTTACGCAGCAAAAAAGGGAATCAAAGTCAAAATATGGTTCTTTGGGTTTATTTGTAGTTCAGGCAAAAGGGTTACAGGCCTCTGCTCCTATTCCTGTACCTGTTCTCTGACTAACAAAAGAAACCGATGTGACTGATTGGCTGGTAAAAAACCTTATGACCACCCACGTGCATATTAAGCTACCTAAGACCCACCTATTTATACCGTGAAATACCCACATCCCAACCTGAAATTAATTAACTAATTATGTGAATTCCTAATCAAAGAAATTATAAACAACAAAACAAAAATTCTAATGATAAATCAACTGGAAAAAACAAACAAATAAAAATAAAACAATTTAAATTCTAAGATTTAACCAAAAAATGGGAAAATAGCTCCTACACTCCAGCCCCTAATTGTGCATTAAATCACAATTACATCAATCACTAAAGGAGCTATTCTAACAACAACCTCAATAATAATCTATATTAATGCAAAGACATTAAATAATTCTTCTGATTCTTAAATTTTTTTTTTCCCAATGATGAACCTGCAAGAGAAGCAAGAAAGAAAAGGATGGAAGGAATAGAAGTGTCTTTAGTCTGCAGATGCCTCCAGAAGCAGACAGAGCTTTGTCACTGGCCTCTCCAACACACTGGTTTTGATCTGAAGTTGTACTGAACGAACCAGGCCTTGTGTATCAGCTTTGACTGCCAGGACTCCCCTCATCTGCCAACATCCTCTGGGTGCAGTAGCATCTGCAATTAAGACAATGTCTCCAAAAGATACGTTTCTTCTCTGTCTCATCCACTTTTGTCTTTCTTGCATTAAAGGCAGATATTCAGAGATCCACCTTTTCCAAAAGAGTTCAGCCATATACTGTGCTTGCTTCCATCTGCGTCTGAGGTACAGATCTTGTTTTTGAAACAGTCCAGGTGGCATAACAGGTTTGCTCTTTAACATCAGGATGTGATTTGGTGTGAGGGCTTCTAAATCATTTGGATCATCAGAGACCAAAGTGATGGGCCTATCATTCAAAATGGCTTCAGCCTCACAAAAAAAAAAACGTTCTCTTTTAGCTCTCTATTGGCTCCCACAAAATTCGTGCCATTATCTGATCTGATGGAAGAAACTGGACCACGTCTGCAGATGAATCTTCTAATTCTAATTGCATTAATGCAGGAATCAGTGTCGAGGGTATAAGCCACTTCCAAATGAATAGCACGACTAGTTGGGCAAGTAAATACTACTCCATAACGTTTAAGAAGACTTCTGCCTTTCTTCACATCAATGGGGCCAAAATAATCAACACCAACATCTGTGAATGGAGCTTTGTCTGGCAATACCCTTTCCTGTGGCAGGTCAGCCATTTTCTGTTCCAGAAGCTTACCTCCATTTCTTCTGCAGGTGACGCAGTCAGACGAGATTTTTCTGGCAGCAGAGTTTGCATTAATTATCCAGTGTCTCTGACGCAGTCTGGACAACATGTGGTTTCTTCCTGCATGACCAAGCAGATCGTGAATGTAACGCAGAATTAATGTTGCCACATGCATGTCTTTACACAGGATGACCGGATGCTTAATTTCAGAAGACATAGCAGCTCTTTTGAGACGTCCACCCACTCTGAGAACTCCTTGATCAACCACTGGATCGAGTCTATACAGTTGGCTGTCTTTAGAGACGGTCTTGTTGGCTCTGAGTGAGTTGATCTCTGGTCCAAACCTGTGATGTTGTTCAAAGAGAATAATGGAATGCTCTGCTGTAGCCAGATCTTCACATGTCAAACATTGGATTTTCAGCATAACTTTAAACTGCTGCATCTTTTGTGACAACTTTTGCTTTTTAGTGTCTACATCTTCTGTAGACTGATGCATCATGGCAGAAAACTCTTTTCTTTGATAGCTGAAGGAGGAGCTTTCTGAGCTTTAAAACCCAAGCTACAGATGTTTTTAGCTTTGACCAAGATGAAAAGTAGGAGATGAAATAACTGGTAGGGTCTTTAGCCTCCTCAATAACAGTATTAACGATCACATCCTTTTTAATTTCAGGATCATCAGGAGGAAGCGAGTCACACTTTACCTCCAGCTTAGGCCATTTATTTTCAGACTCTAGCAGAAACTCGGGACCATTTATCCATTTGCTGTGCTTCAAGAAGTCCTCTGCTTTCATCCCTCTTGATGCTTCATCTGCTGGATTATCTTTAGAACTTACATATCTCCACTGGTCAGCTTGTGTTGTTTCTCTGATGATGGACACTCTGTTTGCAACAAAGGTATGAAACCTCTTTGTTTCGCTGCTTTTGTTAAACTTTCTTTTCAAACACTGAAGACGTTGTTCTGCAATACAACGGTTCATAGGCAAGATGGAATTTTCAGATTTAAAAGGCAAATCAATATAATGTCCATTTTTTAATTGTGGTGAATTATTCATGATATTCATAAACTTGACATCCTCTTTGGACATTTCAATCTGCTCTTTGGATGTTGTTTCATTGAAATCATGATTGTATTGTTCAGTCAACATTGTTTCCAGATGTCTAACAGAAATCCTGTTTGCAGTGAAAGGATGGCAGCCTGTTTTGTTCCTTCCACTCCGGAGTGGACCATTGATGACCCATCCAACTCGGGTCGAAACTGCATATGGGCCTTCGTCCTGACTGTTGATCAGCTCCCATGGCTCCGTTACTTTAGGTGCATCTGTGCCAATGAGCAGATCCACATCAGCATCCATGTTGTGGAGCTTGATGCTTTGGAGATACGGCCACTTATCGATCTCCTCCTGTTGTGGAACATTTTGCTTTGAAACAGGCATTAGTTTCTGTGTCATGACATCTGGAAGGTCAATGAAATCATTTTTATCAAGTGCTGCTACTTGGAGTCCAGAGATGATGTTTGTACTCACAATGTCTATGTCCCATCGTTTGCAGCTGGATACTTGTTCTTCTACCTTTCAGTTGCAGCTTCCGGGCCAAACTTTCAGTGCAGAATGTTCCTGTGCTGCCCGGGTCCAAAAATGCATACGTCTGCACAGTGGTGTTGGTTTTTGGACTCCTTACTTGAACTGCAACGATAGAAAGGTTTGAGTTATCTTCATCACAGACCCTGACATGACCGCAGGTCTGAGTCATTGTGGAGGTGGTACTCTGAGGATTCTGTGGATGTCTGGAGAAAACTCCTGTGCTCTCCTCGTTGATGTGCAGGACACTGGGATGCTGCTGGTGACAAACAGAACAGACCAAACGACCTCTGCATTCTCTGCTTATGTGTCCCACCTTTAAGCAGCCAAAACACATTCCTTTTTCTTTAATAAAGTTTACCTTTTCTCTATGTGGCTTGTCTTTAAACTTAAAGCACTTGTCAACAGTGTGATTACTTTGGAGACAATACAGACAGCTGAGGCTTGAGGACTTGCCCTCATCTCCAGATGGACATTCATTCTTCACTGCAATGACATTTGTAGCAAAGCTACTCCCCCTTTTCTGTTTGGTAAAGCTGCTGGTTCTGGAGTTGAGCTGTTGATGGTCCATGATGTTACCAAACAGTGGATCAGATACAACTTTAACTTGCTTTTCAATAAAAACAACAAGATCAGTGAATAATGCCCTCTGACCCCTGCTTTCCTGCAGGTCACAGGCTACATTTCTCCAGCTTTCCCTCATTTTATAGGGAAGCTTTAGTATTATGCTCCTCATATTAGATGGCAAGTCCAGTTCCTTCATATGAATAATGTGTTCTGTTAAGTTTGAGCATCCCTTAAGAAACAGAGAGAATGCTTGCAGTGATTCAATGTCCTCATTTTTAATAGCTGGCCAGTTGTTAATTTTATCCATATAGGCATGTGCAATTTTATATTCGTTTCCAAAATGTTCAGAAAGAAGACTTTTAGCTTTAAAGTAGCCCAGGTCTGATGGTAAATGCTGGCAACTATGCACAAGGTCTCTAGGCTGCCCCCTGGTGTACTGTTCTAGAAAGTGCAAACAGTCATTCATGTTGGACGTTTTAGCCTCTACGCCATTTTCAAACGCTCTTATAAATGATTTATATTGAAGAGGATCACCATCGAAAACGGGAATGTTTCTTGGTGGCAAAACAGAGCTTTGGTTTTGCTCAACCAACATGGCAGTGATGTCATTCTGCCGCTGCATGATGTCAGTAATACTGGCTTGTTGACCCGTTTGTTGACCTGGTTGCTGCTGCCTGCTTGTGTTCGGATTTTGATGAACAGTTAATTGATCACAGAGACTGTGTGGCTTATGAACGATTTGAATTGCTGGCTTTTGTCTCAGTCGGACAACTGGTTGCTCAGAGATGATGGAGGAGATTTTAACATCGTCCAGATTTTTCTCTGGAACAAATGCATCGGCCCATGGATTAAGTTTTAGCGCCGAATTGGAGTTGCGCTTTTCAACATAGGAATTCATACCATCAGAACATTTTGAGCCACACTGTGAATTTATTTCGAACACACGAAGCTTTGCATTAGCAGCCGCTAACTCCGTCTCAAGCTCAAGTTGCTCCTTTTCTTGTTTTAGCTTTTCCTCCAGCGCTTCCAGCTGATGTTTCTTCTTGAGCGCAGCAGCCCGCTCCAGCAGCGCTGCTCTCTCGGCCTCTGCTTTAATACGAGCCGATGAAGTGGAGGAAACACGGGACACCTGAGAGCCTGTTCTAGACCTCACAGAGCAAACATTGGAAGCGCTGTCTTCAGGATTTATTACGTCATCATCATTTTTGGCTTGGTCATAATCATCTGCACTTGGTTGGACAAAGGGCTTACCCAGTTCACATAACCAGCCCCTGACAAGATCAGTAAACTCAAGGCAAGTATTCATTTTATTTTGAAAATGTTCATTTTGTTTCATGAGTTCATCAGATGGAAGTGGCAAACTTGTCAAGTTTTTATGCGACACCTCTGCATCCTGAAAACACTGAATAAATGTAGCAAGAGGAGAAGTCACCGAGTCCACTTTATCATTTGACTCCATCAAAATATTCAGATCGTCCATTATTCGTCTTACTTGCTTCAATTTAGCATTTCTTTTATCTTGGCATGTTTTAATATAGGACATCAAGCCTTTCTCAGTCAGTTTAATAGTTCGTTTGGAAGAAACTTCCAAGTCACTCTTGGCCAAATGTGCTTTCGATACGTCAGACATTTTGGCGAAAACACTTTGAACTGCTTGTAGTTTTGTTGTCTTTTACTTTATTTTAAACCCACTGGCGGTGCATAAAGGTGCAGCACTTTAACTCAGTCTTTTATTAATCTTCATGACGACGAACTTGCACTTTAACGTTGATCGCTACCATCAAACTCCTCTCGTTTGGCCGTTTTCCTTTACAGCATTAGCAATCATCGTACATACCGATGTCGTTGAAGAAAGACGTGTGTTGTAGGAGAAACACCTTCATGACTTGTGGGCGTGGCCCTTTCCTCCCGCTGTCGGCGTCCGAAGAACAAAGGAGACGGTTCCTCCAAACTTTACGCAGCCATCAGCAGAATTGAGATCGTTGATTGCAACTCCAAGGTCAGGTTTTTTACTTGATGTAGTGACCATTTGTCCCCAAACTTAAATTCAAAATCAAAAAACTCAAAAAACTCGAAAGTGATCAAAACAAAAGTAAATCCAACTCAAATAGTCACCTGATGCACCGTGGATTCTGGTTTACGCAGCAAAAAAGGGAATCAAAGTCAAAATATGGTTCTTTGGGTTTATTTGTAGTTCAGGCAAAAGGGTTACAGGCCTCTGCTCCTATTCCTGTACCTGTTCTCTGACTAACAAAAGAAACCGATGTGACTGATTGGCTGGTAAAAAACCTTATGACCACCCACGTGCATATTAAGCTACCTAAGACCCACCTATTTATACCGTGAAATACCCACATCCCAACCTGAAATTAATTAACTAATTATGTGAATTCCTAATCAAAGAAATTATAAACAACAAAACAAAAATTCTAATGATAAATCAACTGGAAAAAACAAACAAATAAAAATAAAACAATTTAAATTCTAAGATTTAACCAAAAAATGGGAAAATAGCTCCTACAGATACAGTTTTGCTGTCTCACTGTTCAGTGAGACAGTTGATACTGTCTCACTGAATACTGACACCTGCTGGACATTAAAAATCCCTACAGGCAACGTAGTGATTTGATGATGTAGTCCACATGTGTCAAACTCAAGGCCCACGGGCCACATGTGGCCCATCATGTCATTTTATGTGCTCTCCCTCCCCCCGAGCATTTTATAGGCCCATGATTGACTTGACATAGGTTTTGAGCACGAATTGACTACAAACTACATCTCCCATAATGCATTCCGATTGTTACCAGCCAACATGACGGCTTCTCGCCACTAGAGTGCAACAGTCACCTCAAGCTGATTATTGATTTTCCCAGCAAATAAAACTGAGACATCGACAAGCTAACATCAAAATGTCCAAGAAAAGAAAAATTGATTTACAAGGAAGACTGTGAATAAACGATGGGAAAACGGATACCTGTTTCTACTTGAAGGTGAAAAACCAGTACAGTGATCCCTCGCTATAACGCGGTTCACCTTTCGCGGTCTCGCTGCTTCGCGATTTTTTTGTGCAGTTTTTTTCACAGTGCATTTTGTTCTGCGTCCTGATTGTCTAAACAGTCTCCAGGGTCACAACTACATATTATTCAGATGGATGCCCTCCCCACCCTCATGTGAAGGTGAAGGAGTACACGTCCTACATTTCTCAGGTGGATGTGTACACAACATACGCTCGCTCTTCCCAACAGCCACAACAGCCACAGTCAAAAATGATGCAGCGGTAAAAGCAAGCTTTATTGTGGCTGAAGAAATCGCCCGAACTTCAAAATCTTTTTCGGAGATCTTGCTCAGCTAAATCAGAAACTACAAGTACGTAAACAAGTCATCACACAGATGTCTGACACGATCACAGCTTTCCAGCAAACTCGACCTATGTAAGTGCCAGGTGGAACAAAACAATCTCATCCACTTTCCTGCTTGTCGGATCATCTCGGCCTCAGCTCCCGGTGCTTTTTCATGTGCTCGGTTACCAAACTAACTCAGTTAATAAACGAGTTTGATCGGCGCTTTTCTGACTTTTTCTGACTTTAAATCGCAGCCCATTCTTTCACCGCCAATGTCTGCAGTGCGCCCCACCGCCTTCAGATGGAGTTAATTGAGCTTCAAAGCGCAGTGAGGTTCTGTGATGCTTCAGTTGAGAACTTTTACCGTCTACTGTCTCCTGATTTGATGCCACAGCTTCGACTTCATGCAGTCCGTGTTTTGTCCATGTTTGGAAGCACCTATCTGTGCGAACAGACGTTTTCAATAATGAATTTAAACAAGACCAAGCACAGATTGCGCATTACTGACGAAAGCCTACAAGCCGTTTTGCGGATTGCCACAACACAAGAACTAAAACCAGACATCAACAAACTGACCGGGGCAAAATGGTGCCAGACATCCAGTCAGAAAACATCGGTAAGCACGAACAAACTGAATTAAAATAGAGTGTATGTAAAACCGAGAGTAAGTATACTAGAATATGCATATAATTTATTGATTTTGCTTGTGTTTTGTTTTGTGTTTATTTACAGAACATGACCTGTGAATAAAGATGTTTGTGAGTTGATGTTGGGGTGAAGAGGGATCAGCTTTGCGTTCAAGGACAGGCAACATCACTTAATTGTTTTGTTGTTCTTATGTGAAATACATGTTGGTTGTGCCATAAATAAAAAAAGTTTTGTGGATGAAATTGAGTTTATATCAAAACTTTTTATGTTTGCTTACTGATTTAAGTATTGTAATTTTTAAGTATTGTAATTTTTAAGTATTGTAATTTTTAAACTGAGCAGCAATTTTACATACATGCAAACTCAAAGGTAATATTTAAAACTTGAATACATAAAATCAGTTATTTAACAATATGAGGCGTTGTTTAATTTATTTTTAACATTGTATTTTCATACATTTATGGTGCCCAAGTCTAGTTTTCCAGAGCTACCATCTGCAACTTTAGTTGTGTTCCTTCTCTAACACACCTGGATCATTGACTCATTATAAGCCTCTACAGAACTGAGTTGCTGCTAATGAGGGAAGTCAACCTTTTGTCTGGGGTGTTTTAGCAGGGATGCATCTAAAAGTTGCAGCCTGGAGGACTGAACCTGGTCACTCCTGATTTGTACTGTCAATGCAGCCCATTGAGGGTGGCCAATATGCTGAAGTGGCCCTCGGTGAAATTGAGTTTGACACCCCTGATCTAGTCTATACAATAAGATTTGTCATTGTATTTTATTGTATATTATATATTGTATTATGTCATATCTTCAGTTAAATTTAAAATATATTTGATATTCTTAGGATACAGAATATCAATTTAAGTGAATGTGCTTGGAATGAGAATGCTTATGGATGTTTTTTCTTTTATTTTTTTAATGTTTTCCACAAATTTATTTAAAAAAAAAAAAAACAACAAAAAGAAAAAAAAACAGTTTTTCCAACATTTTGAAATTTTGTCTGTTACACTTTTTGGATATAACTTCTGCTGTAGAAAAAAAATGAATATACAATACATTTATATGAAATAAATCATAGAAAGTAACTGAGTAATTTGTAGAATGGATGCATATCTGAGTTTATCTAGGTGTATCTGGGACTTCATTCTCATGCCTGGCCTCATAATGCCTCAGTATGGAGGAGGTGGATTTATTTAAATAAGACAGTTTAGTTAAACATATGCAACACTTAACCTGCAGAACATAATATGAAAGTAAACTAAGAGTTAATTTCAGCTGAATTTGGATTCAGATCAAGTAGAAACTGAAAAGAACCGGATGAAACAACAACGAAATAAAAACAAATACTTTATTTTCCGATGTCAGATCAAAATGGTCCCACAATGCGGAAACATTTCGATTGCCTTGAGGCTGCTCCATAGTTGACGCTGTAACGTAAAAGATCAAGAATTAATTTGGCAAATGACTTCCTTATAAAAACACAGTTTGGTGCCTCAGTGTCATTTCGAAACAGTTCCTGTATACGCCCACCGACACGGGGTTTGGTCTATGGGCTTGACACATGCGCTGACACATCGGTGTTGCCGGACCCATCACTAGTTGAAGATAAATAAAGTCTACCTTGAGATCCGCACCACTCAGTGCTCAGATCTATAAACAAAATATGAATGAGCAGCCACCCAGTGGCGGAAATAAAACTCCTTGATAAAGGAAAACTAAACTAGAGGGCTGAAAACAAATAATTAACAGTCTTTTGTACAGGAACCTAAATAAAAAGTACATACCCCTGTTAATTTTCAGTATTCAGCCACGCCCTTAACACCTCCCCACTCTAGCAGACTGACTACTGACCAGCTCTCCGTCTCACGGGTCCGAAAAGACTCCAATTCTCGGGTATTACCGCAGATAAGAATTTAGAGAACTTTTATTTAAGCTGGGAGCGGAGATGATTCGTCCAAGTTCTAACTACCTTCATCCAGACGTTATGCCCCGCTTCAGTTCATAACCCAGACATCGGAGTAGCCCCGCCGATGTCCGAACTCATGAACCACACCTGTTCACGGTAGCTCATCTCCTAATTATTAACGTGCACTTGGTAACCGACTTGGATAATTTTAGCGACTAGGAATAAGTCCCAGGGACATTATTTATCTGAACTAAAGAACGTACGAAGCCACCATAAGTTACTAGGACCATAAACATTGATTGTACAACGATCAGAGAAATTAAATCTAGATGACTCAATTAATTTAACTGTCCACAACTTCAAATTAGACTTTAGTATTTTATTAGCAAGCTTTAGCAAGGGAAAAGGACATACAGCATTTTAATAAAAAATATAAGAAATTAAAACTTTTAAGAATCATCAGAAATTACTCCTACTTCTAACCCTACGCTGTGTCTTAATCTAAATAGAGGCTTTGGGGGGAGGCAGAAATACTCAAACCCAGATGCAGAGACGATCTTGGCAGCAGAAACTTTAACATCCATGGATGGAGTCCTGTCGTTGTCTTGGCAGAATCCTTTTAGAATAAATCCAAAGTTGAACTGGTGTGAATCCTCAACGAACTCAGTTCTTTATCCAAAAAGGATCTTGGTATATTCCCCATGTCCACTGCAGCATCGATGAAATCCTTTGGGTTGAGCGTGAGGCCACAGTCGAATCAGAGTCCCGGGTTGTGGGTAAACGGATCTTGTCCCTTTCACTGGCAGCGAGCAGTCATCCCGGGAGGTCATCACGCAGCCCTCCGTTGATTCTGCATCTCCATCTGCTCGACTCGAACGCTGCGGAACAAAGAACCTCGATCCTCCTGTGTTGTATCTTTTTATACCTTCTGCATCCATTCATTTCCCTTATCTTTGCTTTTTCCATCTCCTACGTGTCACTGACCCACGGCCCACACAACTTTCCTCACGTCAACTTTTTCCTTGGTTAACAAAAACCTTTAGTTAACCCTCTTTCTTTCCGAGTTGCACTCTCAGTTCTTCTTCTTCCATCTGCACCTGTTTCCTATGTGCATCTTACACAGTTTCACTTCCTGTTACTTCCCATACTGACTGCTTGGACAGATGATCTCATATCCATCACCATCTTGGAGACATGATGTCTGTTCTGATGACCTAATGTCTTGGTCACCTCTGCTCCCCTTTCGGTTCCTCTTTTCCCCTGACCCTTCACCTACCATCTACCTCCAACACAACATCAGTGACCTTTAGTTACAGTTACACATTTTATACCATTTCAAGTTCAATGTCAAAATCACATTTATAACCTTTTAGTTTCTCTGATTTAGCATTCATTTATCATTTTATAATAACCATTACTTATTAGTTACTCTTATTATAATCATGATGTGAGTTATTACAGACATTTCTGAAAATAAACCAAGAATAATCCATTATTCTAATTATTTGACACCATGTTAAAGTTACTTGTTTCACCTGTAAGTACTTCCATAAGTTTAAGAGTAAGTGCAAATATTCTTATAATCAAACCAACATTAACCACTGCTTAAACCAATATTAATTATTGGTTTAATCATAAGTTATCATTATTAATTTAAGTATTTTACTCTGGGTTTTATCCAATTACTCAAAATGTTTAGATTTTATTCTTTAAACCTTTAATGCTCCGAAATGAGCACTCTGAACTATTTTTAATCACTGCAGGCTGGAAACTTCCTCTTTCTCCAGGAAACCTGCTTTTCCTGTCATATGACTCTCTATCTGCCTGATTATGATTTTTTATGATTAAATAGAAAAAAGTAGAATTAAAGCAAAGTTTGCAGGACACAATAACAACACACACAACCAGATTAATTTTATTACCGTCTGACTCTACTGTTGGGTCTTGATGTCACCTGTGTAATCAGTTTTAAAGATAACTTTATTCATTCTTATTATTAAACTAAATCTCCAGCATGGGGAAGTGGGATGATCTCGACTTTTCTCGACACCCCCTCCTCGAGGTCAGACCTTTCACATGCTGGGAACCCAATACCCTCCTACAGGTCTGCGTCCTCATTCTCTGGAAAGAGAAGATGGTCCTCTGGGATGTGAAGATGCAGATCCTCTGTCCTCACCAAGGCCACAGCAGCTTGGGATGTGAAGATGCAGATCCTCAGTCGTCACCAAGGACTCAGCAGCTTGTGATGTGAAGATGCAGATCCTCAGTCGCCACAAAGGACTCAGCAGCTTGTGATGTGAAGATGCAGATCCTCAGTCGCCACAAAGGACTCAGCAGCTTGTGATGATGCAGATTCTCAAAACTCCACTGCTCTTTGACACCCCCTCCTTGGAGTTTTGATGTCTTCCAGGAAGTGACGAATGTCGAAGAGAACCCAGGTCGCTCCGATCCTCAGCTGGATGAACTGTCGGTTCTTCAGGATGTGGAAGATTCCTTAGGAACATGTTGATGGGCCAATGGGCTGAGGCAGAAACCTCCAAAAAAAAAAAAAAAAAAATCTGGAAGTTCAGCATAACAAAGCAAAAAGCATAAGCAGCATGATGCTTTATCCACAGTCGTAATCCTTTTCCGTCGCTGGAGGTCGTCAAGGGGTACTGGAGTTGTCGGAGGCATCAGAAGTTGTCCAGGTCCTGGGAGGAAACTGTTGATCCTTCCCCTTCCAGGTGTTCAATGCTTTGTTGCAGGATTGATCTTGATGGTTGTCTATGATGCCACTCCTTCCTCACGACTTCAGTCCCTTTTCCAGTTTAATCCATCCGTTTGTGACAGGAGTTCTTCTTTAGCGCTGTTCAATTTCCTCAGGGCTCTTCCTGTCCACAACCCCGAGGGTGTTCTTCTGATCACAACCACCCCTTTTATCGTGGCCAGTTCGACGTAGGGTGGAATGTTACATGGTCCGCTGGCCATCACCGGCTTCTGGTTACTTTAGTTAGGAACTGGCTTCAATTGCTCAACTCCTTGGATCCCCAGAGCACTGCACACTTGCTCCAGCATGCCGACAACACTGCTGCCGTTCGCTCTCCTGGCCGCTTTCATGATGACAAATCCCGACATAGAATCCACAATCACTAGGAGGTATCTCTCACCTTTCCTCCCCTTCACCCCCATGGGGCCAGCCACATCCATGCAGATTGAGCCCCAGGGGACGGTGCTCTTGATGGTCAACCCCTCCATACGCTGCCCTCGGCGGCCTGCGTTGTATTGACCACACACCTCGCAGCCCCTCAGCACGCGTTGGACCTCTCTCACCGGGATCCACAAGTTTTGTTCCACCAGTTCCTCACGTGTAGGTCGCACGCCTGCGTGTCCTAAGGCCTCATGCACGCTTCGCACGACCTCCTCCACGTGTTCTTCTGGGACCTCCCGTCCTCTGGGAGTTCTGTCCCACTTCTCGATTCCGACAAACACAACCTTTCTTGATCTTCTTTTCTTGCTTACTTCCACTGGATGCCGAACCACCACAAGACAGGTCCCATAGTTGTAGCGGGTGCAGTTGTAGTGGTCTTTCATCTGCAGCATTGTCTTCAGGTGTTCTTTCAGTTGTTCTTGATTGGTGCCATAATAGTACTGATGAAACATCCTTTGGTTCACTTGAGTCCATGTCTCGAATCCCTCTCTACACAGCATCACTCTCACTGGGGCTGACTGGAGCAGGGATTTAGACAGGGATTGTTCTCCTTCTTTTCTCTGGCTTTGCCCTCCTGGGCCTTGATCATCACTTCCTCGTGGGATGGCTTCCATCTGCTGGACGTACGAATGCGCGTCGTCCTCCTCATTCTCCATGTTGTCTTTGTCCTCGAGTTGCCTGACCCCAAAGCCTCTCTAGGGCCCTTGGAGCAGGGATGGGTTCAAGCTACTTTGGCTACTAGCTGCACTGTTTGGACGTGGTCACTGTCCACAGTGAGCCCCCCTCACCCACACGCCGTGTAGTTACTGCGAGGGTGGTGACTGAGGCCTTTCAGTCACCCACAACTCCACTCCTGTAGAGCTGCTTCTCTAAGTAGGTTGCAATTTGTTAATTTTCAGTATTCAGCCACGCCCTGAACTCCTCCCAACTTTAGCAGACTGACTACTGACCAGCTCTCCGTCTCACGGGTCCGAAAAGACTCTAATTCACGGGTATTACCGCAGATAAGAATTTAGAGAACTTTTATTTAAGCTGGCAGCGGAGATGATTCGTCCAAGTTCTAACTACCTTCATCCAGACGTTATGCCCCGCTTCAGTTCATAACCCAGACATCGGAGTAGCCCCGCCGATGTCCGAACTCATGAACCACACCTGTTCACGGTAGCTCATCTCCTAATTATTAACGTGCACTTGGTAACCGACTTGGATAATTTTAGCGACTAGGAATAAGTCCCAGGGACATTATTTATCTGAACTAAAGAACGTACGAAGCCACCATAAGTTACTAGGACCATAAACATTGATTGTACAACGATCAGAGAAATTAAATCTAGATGACTCAATTAATTTAACTGTCCACAACTTCAAATTAGACTTTAGTATTTTATTAGCAAGCTTTAGCAAGGGAAAAGGACATACAGCATTTTAATAAAAAATATAAGAAATTAAAACTTTTAAGAATCATCAGAAATTACTCCTACTTCTAACCCTACGCTGTGTCTTAATCTAAATAGAGGCTTTGGGGGGAGGCAGAAATACTCAAACCCAGATGCAGAGACGATCTTGGCAGCAGAAACTTTAACATCCATGGATGGAGTCCTGTCGTTGTCTTGGCAGAATCCTTTTAGAATAAATCCAAAGTTGAACTGGTGTGAATCCTCAACGAACTCAGTTCTTTATCCAAAAAGGATCTTGGTATATTCCCCATGTCCACTGCAGCATCGATGAAATCCTTTGGGTTGAGCGTGAGGCCACAGTCGAATCAGAGTCCCGGGTTGTGGGTAAACGGATCTTGTCCCTTTCACTGGCAGCGAGCAGTCATCCCGGGAGGTCATCACGCAGCCCTCCGTTGATTCTGCATCTCCATCTGCTCGACTCGAACGCTGCGGAACAAAGAACCTCGATCCTCCTGTGTTGTATCTTTTTATACCTTCTGCATCCATTCATTTCCCTTATCTTTGCTTTTTCCATCTCCTACGTGTCACTGACCCACGGCCCACACAACTTTCCTCACGTCAACTTTTTCCTTGGTTAACAAAAACCTTTAGTTAACCCTCTTTCTTTCCGAGTTGCACTCTCAGTTCTTCTTCTTCCATCTGCACCTGTTTCCTATGTGCATCTTACACAGTTTCACTTCCTGTTACTTCCCATACTGACTGCTTGGACAGATGATCTCATATCCATCACCATCTTGGAGACATGATGTCTGTTCTGATGACCTAATGTCTTGGTCACCTCTGCTCCCCTTTCGGTTCCTCTTTTCCCCTGACCCTTCACCTACCATCTACCTCCAACACAACATCAGTGACCTTTAGTTACAGTTACACATTTTATACCATTTCAAGTTCAATGTCAAAATCACATTTATAACCTTTTAGTTTCTCTGATTTAGCATTCATTTATCATTTTATAATAACCATTACTTATTAGTTACTCTTATTATAATCATGATGTGAGTTATTACAGACATTTCTGAAAATAAACCAAGAATAATCCATTATTCTAATTATTTGACACCATGTTAAAGTTACTTGTTTCACCTGTAAGTACTTCCATAAGTTTAAGAGTAAGTGCAAATATTCTTATAATCAAACCAACATTAACCACTGCTTAAACCAATATTAATTATTGGTTTAATCATAAGTTATCATTATTAATTTAAGTATTTTACTCTGGGTTTTATCCAATTACTCAAAATGTTTAGATTTTATTCTTTAAACCTTTAATGCTCCGAAATGAGCACTCTGAACTATTTTTAATCACTGCAGGCTGGAAACTTCCTCTTTCTCCAGGAAACCTGCTTTTCCTGTCATATGACTCTCTATCTGCCTGATTATGATTTTTTATGATTAAATAGAAAAAAGTAGAATTAAAGCAAAGTTTGCAGGACACAATAACAACACACACAACCAGATTAATTTTATTACCGTCTGACTCTACTGTTGGGTCTTGATGTCACCTGTGTAATCAGTTTTAAAGATAACTTTATTCATTCTTATTATTAAACTAAATCTCCAGCATGGGGAAGTGGGATGATCTCGACTTTTCTCGACACCCCCTCCTCGAGGTCAGACCTTTCACATGCTGGGAACCCAATACCCTCCTACAGGTCTGCGTCCTCATTCTCTGGAAAGAGAAGATGGTCCTCTGGGATGTGAAGATGCAGATCCTCTGTCCTCACCAAGGCCACAGCAGCTTGGGATGTGAAGATGCAGATCCTCAGTCGTCACCAAGGACTCAGCAGCTTGTGATGTGAAGATGCAGATCCTCAGTCGCCACAAAGGACTCAGCAGCTTGTGATGTGAAGATGCAGATCCTCAGTCGCCACAAAGGACTCAGCAGCTTGTGATGATGCAGATTCTCAAAACTCCACTGCTCTTTGACACCCCCTCCTTGGAGTTTTGATGTCTTCCAGGAAGTGACGAATGTCGAAGAGAACCCAGGTCGCTCCGATCCTCAGCTGGATGAACTGTCGGTTCTTCAGGATGTGGAAGATTCCTTAGGAACATGTTGATGGGCCAATGGGCTGAGGCAGAAACCTCCAAAAAAAAAAAAAAAATCTGGAAGTTCAGCATAACAAAGCAAAAAGCATAAGCAGCATGATGCTTTATCCACAGTCGTAATCCTTTTCCGTCGCTGGAGGTCGTCAAGGGGTACTGGAGTTGTCGGAGGCATCAGAAGTTGTCCAGGTCCTGGGAGGAAACTGTTGATCCTTCCCCTTCCAGGTGTTCAATGCTTTGTTGCAGGATTGATCTTGATGGTTGTCTATGATGCCACTCCTTCCTCACGACTTCAGTCCCTTTTCCAGTTTAATCCATCCGTTTGTGACAGGAGTTCTTCTTTAGCGCTGTTCAATTTCCTCAGGGCTCTTCCTGTCCACAACCCCGAGGGTGTTCTTCTGATCACAACCACCCCTTTTATCGTGGCCAGTTCGACGTAGGGTGGAATGTTACATGGTCCGCTGGCCATCACCGGCTTCTGGTTACTTTAGTTAGGAACTGGCTTCAATTGCTCAACTCCTTGGATCCCCAGAGCACTGCACACTTGCTCCAGCATGCCGACAACACTGCTGCCGTTCGCTCTCCTGGCCGCTTTCATGATGACGAATCCCGACATAGAATCCACAATCACTAGGAGGTATCTCTCACCTTTCCTCCCCTTCACCCCCATGGGGCCAGCCACATCCATGCAGATTGAGCCCCAGGGGACGGTGCTCTTGATGGTCAACCCCTCCATACGCTGCCCTCGGCGGCCTGCGTTGTATTGACCACACACCTCGCAGCCCCTCAGCACGCGTTGGACCTCTCTCACCGGGATCCACAAGTTTTGTTCCACCAGTTCCTCACGTGTAGGTCGCACGCCTGCGTGTCCTAAGGCCTCATGCACGCTTCGCACGACCTCCTCCACGTGTTCTTCTGGGACCTCCCGTCCTCTGGGAGTTCTGTCCCACTTCTCGATTCCGACAAACACAACCTTTCTTGATCTTCTTTTCTTGCTTACTTCCACTGGATGCCGAACCACCACAAGACAGGTCCCATAGTTGTAGCGGGTGCAGTTGTAGTGGTCTTTCATCTGCAGCATTGTCTTCAGGTGTTCTTTCAGTTGTTCTTGATTGGTGCCATAATAGTACTGATGAAACATCCTTTGGTTCACTTGAGTCCATGTCTCGAATCCCTCTCTACACAGCATCACTCTCACTGGGGCTGACTGGAGCAGGGATTTAGACAGGGATTGTTCTCCTTCTTTTCTCTGGCTTTGCCCTCCTGGGCCTTGATCATCACTTCCTCGTGGGATGGCTTCCATCTGCTGGACGTACGAATGCGCGTCGTCCTCCTCATTCTCCATGTTGTCTTTGTCCTCGAGTTGCCTGACCCCAAAGCCTCTCTAGGGCCCTTGGAGCAGGGATGGGTTCAAGCTACTTTGGCTACTAGCTGCACTGTTTGGACGTGGTCACTGTCCACAGTGAGCCCCCCTCACCCACACGCCGTGTAGTTACTGCGAGGGTGGTGACTGAGGCCTTTCAGTCACCCACAACTCCACTCCTGTAGAGCTGCTTCTCTAAGTAGGTTGCAATTTGTTAATTTTCAGTATTCAGCCACGCCCTGAACTCCTCCCAACTTTAGCAGACTGACTACTGACCAGCTCTCCGTCTCACGGGTCCGAAAAGACTCTAATTCACGGGTATTACCGCAGATAAGAATTTAGAGAACTTTTATTTAAGCTGGCAGCGGAGATGATTCGTCCAAGTTCTAACTACCTTCATCCAGACGTTATGCCCCGCTTCAGTTCATAACCCAGACATCGGAGTAGCCCCGCCGATGTCCGAACTCATGAACCACACCTGTTCACGGTAGCTCATCTCCTAATTATTAACGTGCACTTGGTAACCGACTTGGATAATTTTAGCGACTAGGAATAAGTCCCAGGGACATTATTTATCTGAACTAAAGAACGTACGAAGCCACCATAAGTTACTAGGACCATAAACATTGATTGTACAACGATCAGAGAAATTAAATCTAGATGACTCAATTAATTTAACTGTCCACAACTTCAAATTAGACTTTAGTATTTTATTAGCAAGCTTTAGCAAGGGAAAAGGACATACAGCATTTTAATAAAAAATATAAGAAATTAAAACTTTTAAGAATCATCAGAAATTACTCCTACTTCTAACCCTACGCTGTGTCTTAATCTAAATAGAGGCTTTGGGGGGAGGCAGAAATACTCAAACCCAGATGCAGAGACGATCTTGGCAGCAGAAACTTTAACATCCATGGATGGAGTCCTGTCGTTGTCTTGGCAGAATCCTTTTAGAATAAATCCAAAGTTGAACTGGTGTGAATCCTCAACGAACTCAGTTCTTTATCCAAAAAGGATCTTGGTATATTCCCCATGTCCACTGCAGCATCGATGAAATCCTTTGGGTTGAGCGTGAGGCCACAGTCGAATCAGAGTCCCGGGTTGTGGGTAAACGGATCTTGTCCCTTTCACTGGCAGCGAGCAGTCATCCCGGGAGGTCATCACGCAGCCCTCCGTTGATTCTGCATCTCCATCTGCTCGACTCGAACGCTGCGGAACAAAGAACCTCGATCCTCCTGTGTTGTATCTTTTTATACCTTCTGCATCCATTCATTTCCCTTATCTTTGCTTTTTCCATCTCCTACGTGTCACTGACCCACGGCCCACACAACTTTCCTCACGTCAACTTTTTCCTTGGTTAACAAAAACCTTTAGTTAACCCTCTTTCTTTCCGAGTTGCACTCTCAGTTCTTCTTCTTCCATCTGCACCTGTTTCCTATGTGCATCTTACACAGTTTCACTTCCTGTTACTTCCCATACTGACTGCTTGGACAGATGATCTCATATCCATCACCATCTTGGAGACATGATGTCTGTTCTGATGACCTAATGTCTTGGTCACCTCTGCTCCCCTTTCGGTTCCTCTTTTCCCCTGACCCTTCACCTACCATCTACCTCCAACACAACATCAGTGACCTTTAGTTACAGTTACACATTTTATACCATTTCAAGTTCAATGTCAAAATCACATTTATAACCTTTTAGTTTCTCTGATTTAGCATTCATTTATCATTTTATAATAACCATTACTTATTAGTTACTCTTATTATAATCATGATGTGAGTTATTACAGACATTTCTGAAAATAAACCAAGAATAATCCATTATTCTAATTATTTGACACCATGTTAAAGTTACTTGTTTCACCTGTAAGTACTTCCATAAGTTTAAGAGTAAGTGCAAATATTCTTATAATCAAACCAACATTAACCACTGCTTAAACCAATATTAATTATTGGTTTAATCATAAGTTATCATTATTAATTTAAGTATTTTACTCTGGGTTTTATCCAATTACTCAAAATGTTTAGATTTTATTCTTTAAACCTTTAATGCTCCGAAATGAGCACTCTGAACTATTTTTAATCACTGCAGGCTGGAAACTTCCTCTTTCTCCAGGAAACCTGCTTTTCCTGTCATATGACTCTCTATCTGCCTGATTATGATTTTTTATGATTAAATAGAAAAAAGTAGAATTAAAGCAAAGTTTGCAGGACACAATAACAACACACACAACCAGATTAATTTTATTACCGTCTGACTCTACTGTTGGGTCTTGATGTCACCTGTGTAATCAGTTTTAAAGATAACTTTATTCATTCTTATTATTAAACTAAATCTCCAGCATGGGGAAGTGGGATGATCTCGACTTTTCTCGACACCCCCTCCTCGAGGTCAGACCTTTCACATGCTGGGAACCCAATACCCTCCTACAGGTCTGCGTCCTCATTCTCTGGAAAGAGAAGATGGTCCTCTGGGATGTGAAGATGCAGATCCTCTGTCCTCACCAAGGCCACAGCAGCTTGGGATGTGAAGATGCAGATCCTCAGTCGTCACCAAGGACTCAGCAGCTTGTGATGTGAAGATGCAGATCCTCAGTCGCCACAAAGGACTCAGCAGCTTGTGATGTGAAGATGCAGATCCTCAGTCGCCACAAAGGACTCAGCAGCTTGTGATGATGCAGATTCTCAAAACTCCACTGCTCTTTGACACCCCCTCCTTGGAGTTTTGATGTCTTCCAGGAAGTGACGAATGTCGAAGAGAACCCAGGTCGCTCCGATCCTCAGCTGGATGAACTGTCGGTTCTTCAGGATGTGGAAGATTCCTTAGGAACATGTTGATGGGCCAATGGGCTGAGGCAGAAACCTCCAAAAAAAAAAAAAAAAAATCTGGAAGTTCAGCATAACAAAGCAAAAAGCATAAGCAGCATGATGCTTTATCCACAGTCGTAATCCTTTTCCGTCGCTGGAGGTCGTCAAGGGGTACTGGAGTTGTCGGAGGCATCAGAAGTTGTCCAGGTCCTGGGAGGAAACTGTTGATCCTTCCCCTTCCAGGTGTTCAATGCTTTGTTGCAGGATTGATCTTGATGGTTGTCTATGATGCCACTCCTTCCTCACGACTTCAGTCCCTTTTCCAGTTTAATCCATCCGTTTGTGACAGGAGTTCTTCTTTAGCGCTGTTCAATTTCCTCAGGGCTCTTCCTGTCCACAACCCCGAGGGTGTTCTTCTGATCACAACCACCCCTTTTATCGTGGCCAGTTCGACGTAGGGTGGAATGTTACATGGTCCGCTGGCCATCACCGGCTTCTGGTTACTTTAGTTAGGAACTGGCTTCAATTGCTCAACTCCTTGGATCCCCAGAGCACTGCACACTTGCTCCAGCATGCCGACAACACTGCTGCCGTTCGCTCTCCTGGCCGCTTTCATGATGACGAATCCCGACATAGAATCCACAATCACTAGGAGGTATCTCTCACCTTTCCTCCCCTTCACCCCCATGGGGCCAGCCACATCCATGCAGATTGAGCCCCAGGGGACGGTGCTCTTGATGGTCAACCCCTCCATACGCTGCCCTCGGCGGCCTGCGTTGTATTGACCACACACCTCGCAGCCCCTCAGCACGCGTTGGACCTCTCTCACCGGGATCCACAAGTTTTGTTCCACCAGTTCCTCACGTGTAGGTCGCACGCCTGCGTGTCCTAAGGCCTCATGCACGCTTCGCACGACCTCCTCCACGTGTTCTTCTGGGACCTCCCGTCCTCTGGGAGTTCTGTCCCACTTCTCGATTCCGACAAACACAACCTTTCTTGATCTTCTTTTCTTGCTTACTTCCACTGGATGCCGAACCACCACAAGACAGGTCCCATAGTTGTAGCGGGTGCAGTTGTAGTGGTCTTTCATCTGCAGCATTGTCTTCAGGTGTTCTTTCAGTTGTTCTTGATTGGTGCCATAATAGTACTGATGAAACATCCTTTGGTTCACTTGAGTCCATGTCTCGAATCCCTCTCTACACAGCATCACTCTCACTGGGGCTGACTGGAGCAGGGATTTAGACAGGGATTGTTCTTCTTTTCTCTGGCTTTGCCCTCCTGGGCCTTGATCATCACTTCCTCGTGGGATGGCTTCCATCTGCTGGACGTACGAATGCGCGTCATCCTCCTCATTCTCCATGTTGTCTTTGTCCTCGAGTTGCCTGACCCCAAAGCCTCTCTAGGGCCCTTGGAGCAGGGATGGGTTCAAGCTACTTTGGCTACTAGCTGCACTGTTTGGACGTGGTCACTGTCCACAGTGAGCCCCCCTCACCCACACGCCGTGTAGTTACTGCGAGGGTGGTGACTGAGGCCTTTCAGTCACCCACAACTCCACTCCTGTAGAGCTGCTTCTCTAAGTAGGTTGCAATTTGTTAATTTTCAGTATTCAGCCACGCCCTGAACTCCTCCCAACTTTAGCAGACTGACTACTGACCAGCTCTCCGTCTCACGGGTCCGAAAAGACTCTAATTCACGGGTATTACCGCAGATAAGAATTTAGAGAACTTTTATTTAAGCTGGCAGCGGAGATGATTCGTCCAAGTTCTAACTACCTTCATCCAGACGTTATGCCCCGCTTCAGTTCATAACCCAGACATCGGAGTAGCCCCGCCGATGTCCGAACTCATGAACCACACCTGTTCACGGTAGCTCATCTCCTAATTATTAACGTGCACTTGGTAACCGACTTGGATAATTTTAGCGACTAGGAATAAGTCCCAGGGACATTATTTATCTGAACTAAAGAACGTACGAAGCCACCATAAGTTACTAGGACCATAAACATTGATTGTACAACGATCAGAGAAATTAAATCTAGATGACTCAATTAATTTAACTGTCCACAACTTCAAATTAGACTTTAGTATTTTATTAGCAAGCTTTAGCAAGGGAAAAGGACATACAGCATTTTAATAAAAAATATAAGAAATTAAAACTTTTAAGAATCATCAGAAATTACTCCTACTTCTAACCCTACGCTGTGTCTTAATCTAAATAGAGGCTTTGGGGGGAGGCAGAAATACTCAAACCCAGATGCAGAGACGATCTTGGCAGCAGAAACTTTAACATCCATGGATGGAGTCCTGTCGTTGTCTTGGCAGAATCCTTTTAGAATAAATCCAAAGTTGAACTGGTGTGAATCCTCAACGAACTCAGTTCTTTATCCAAAAAGGATCTTGGTATATTCCCCATGTCCACTGCAGCATCGATGAAATCCTTTGGGTTGAGCGTGAGGCCACAGTCGAATCAGAGTCCCGGGTTGTGGGTAAACGGATCTTGTCCCTTTCACTGGCAGCGAGCAGTCATCCCGGGAGGTCATCACGCAGCCCTCCGTTGATTCTGCATCTCCATCTGCTCGACTCGAACGCTGCGGAACAAAGAACCTCGATCCTCCTGTGTTGTATCTTTTTATACCTTCTGCATCCATTCATTTCCCTTATCTTTGCTTTTTCCATCTCCTACGTGTCACTGACCCACGGCCCACACAACTTTCCTCACGTCAACTTTTTCCTTGGTTAACAAAAACCTTTAGTTAACCCTCTTTCTTTCCGAGTTGCACTCTCAGTTCTTCTTCTTCCATCTGCACCTGTTTCCTATGTGCATCTTACACAGTTTCACTTCCTGTTACTTCCCATACTGACTGCTTGGACAGATGATCTCATATCCATCACCATCTTGGAGACATGATGTCTGTTCTGATGACCTAATGTCTTGGTCACCTCTGCTCCCCTTTCGGTTCCTCTTTTCCCCTGACCCTTCACCTACCATCTACCTCTAACACAACATCAGTGACCTTTAGTTACAGTTACACATTTTATACCATTTCAAGTTCAATGTCAAAATCACATTTATAACCTTTTAGTTTCTCTGATTTAGCATTCATTTATCATTTTATAATAACCATTACTTATTAGTTACTCTTATTATAATCATGATGTGAGTTATTACAGACATTTCTGAAAATAAACCAAGAATAATCCATTATTCTAATTATTTGACACCATGTTAAAGTTACTTGTTTCACCTGTAAGTACTTCCATAAGTATAAGAGTAAGTGCAAATATTCTTATAATCAAACCAACATCAACCACTGCTTAAACCAATATTAATTATTGGTTTAATCATAAGTTATCATTATTAATTTAAGTATTTTACTCTGGGTTTTATCCAATTACTCAAAATGTTTAGATTTTATTCTTTAAACCTTTAATGCTCCGAAATGAGCACTCTGAACTATTTTTAATCACTGCAGGCTGGAAACTTCCTCTTTCTCCAGGAAACCTGCTTTTCCTGTTACATGACTCTCTATCTGCCTAATTATGATTTTTTATGATTAAATAGAAAAAAGTAGAATTAAAGCAAAGTTTGCAGGACACAATAACAACACACACAACCAGATTAATTTTATTACCGTCTGACTATACTGTTGGGTCTTGATGTCACCTGTGTAATCAGTTTTAAAGATAACTTTATTCATTCTTATTATTAAACTAAATCTCCAGCATGGGGAAGTGGGATGATCTCGACTTTTCTCGACACCCCTTTCATGTTATTGTTTACATCCAGACATTTTTTGCATGCCATCCATAGCCGCGCTGACATGGTAGAACAATTCTGTTAAAATTAAATCTGGGGATTTCTTTTATTAAACATCTTGAACAATTGTACAGAATCATGTGACATGTATATACAAGAAGATATCAAATTGCACATGTTTAAGACACACATAAAAATATTTCATGAAAAAATTGTATCAGGCATTAAACAGAAGGGAAAAAATGACAAAAATAAACAGCCCCTCCATGGGCTGCCCCCTTACCATGGTGGAAGGGTTTCAGTATCCCAGTGATCTATGCTGTTGGGGGCTTCATGCCCCTGGTAGGGTTACCCAAGGTCCTAGGTGAGGAGTCAGACAAAGGGCAGCGCAAAGATTCCTTATAATGAAGACAATCTTTGGAAACGGTGTTCCCTCGCCTGAACGTGGGTCATCACAGCTCCACTCTGGAGCCAGGCCTGGAGATGGGGCACATTGGCAAGCACCTGGTGGCTGGGCTTTAACCCACTGAGTCTAGCTGGGCACAGCCTAAAGAGGAAACATGGGTATCTCTTCTCATGGGCTCACCACATGTGGGAGGGCCCAAAGGGTTCGGGTTCAGTGTGGGATGGGTGGTGGCTGAGGGCGAAGACCTTGGCGATCCGATCCTCTGTGACCGAAGCTGACTCTCGGGACATGGAATGTCACCTCTCTGGTGAGGAAGGAGCCTGAGCTCTTGTGTGAGGTTGAGAGGTTCCAGCTAGAAATAGTTGGTCTCACTTCAATTCTTGAACCAGTCTCCTTGAGAGGGGTTGCACACTCTTTCACTCTGGAGTTGCCTATTGTGAGAGGTGCCGGCAGGAGTGGGCATACTTTTTGTGCCCCATCTTGGTCCCTGTATGTTGGGGTTCACCCCAGTGAATGAGAGTCTAGCCTCCCTCTGCCTCCATTCTGACTGTTTGTACAGTTCAGATTATTTCAAAGACCTCCTCAATCCCACCTACATTCCTTCCATTGAGGAAGCAGAACCTGGGGACTATGGGTTGGGCTATCTAATCTCTGGGGATGAGGTCGCAAAGGTGGTTAAAGAACTCCTTGGTGGCAGGGCCGCACGGGTGGATGAGATTCGCCCGGAGTTCCTTAAGGCTCTGGATGTTGTAGAGTTATATTGGTTGATGCGACACTGCAATATTGCATGGACATCAGGGGCAGTTCCCTGGATTGGCAAACCGGGATGATAGCCCCCCATTCCGAAAGGGGGGCCGCAGAGTGTGCTCCAACTACAGAGAGGTCACACTCATAAGCCTCCCTGGTAAGGAGGCTGGAGAGGAGGGTCTGTTGGACAGTCGAACCCCGGACTGAGCAGTGTGGTTTTCGTCCTGGTTGTGGAAAACTGGACCACTTCTACACCCTCAGTGGGGTCCTAGAGGGTATGTGGGAGTTTGCCCAACTATTCTACATATGTTTTGTGTACTTGGAGAAGGCGTTCGACCGTGTCCCTCAGGGAGCCATGTGGGGGGGGGTTCATCGAGAGTATGGGGTACCGTGCCCTTTGACACAGGCTGTTAGGTCTCTTTATGACCGGTGTCAGAGTCTGGTCCGCATTGTCGGCAATAAGTCCAGCTCGTTTCCAGTGAGAGTTGGACTCCGCCAAGGCTGCCCTTTGTCACTAATTTTGTTCATTACTTTTATGGACAGAATTTCTAGGCACAGCCAAGCTGTTAAGGGAATTTGTTTTGGTGATCTTAGGATCGCATCTCTGCTTTTTGCGGATATTGTGGTTGTATTGGCTTCATCAGGTTGTGATCTACAGGTTTCACTGGAGCGGATCGCAGCCAAGTGTGAAGGGACTAGGATGACGAACAGTGCCTCCAAATCCGAGGCCATGTTCTTAAACTGAAAAAGGGTAAAGTGCCTTCTCTGGGTAAGGGAAAATGTCCTTCCCCAAGTGGAAGAGTTTGTGTATCTTGGGATCTTGTTCACGAATGAGGGAAAAATGGAGTGGGAGATCAGGTGGATTGGTGTAGCGTCTGCAGTGAAGCAGGCGATGTACCAGTCTGTCGTGGTGAAGAGAGAGCCAAGTTATCTGCGTTCTACGTTCATACCCCCATCTATGGTCATGAGCTTTGGGTCATGACCGAAAGAACGAGATCACAGATACAAGCAGCCAAAATGAGTTTTCTCTGTGGGGTGTCTAAACTCTCCCTTAAAGATAGGGTGAGAAGCTCAGTCATCCTGGAAAGACTCAAAATAGAGCCGTTGAGAGGAGCCAGTTGAGGTGGCTTGGGCATCTAGGTAGGATTCCTCCTAGACGACTCCCTGGTGAGGTGTTCCGGGCTCGTCCCACTGAGAGGAGACCCAGGACACCCTTGAGGGACTGTGTTTCTTGACTGGCCTGAGAACCCCAGAGGAGCTGGCCCAAGTGGCTGGGGATAATTGGAAGAAGATGGATGGATGGACAAATAAATAGAAAAAGACATAGGGGCACTAATTCTCATCAATTGAGTTCAGGTTGTAGGTGTTAAAGAGCTGTATTCCATGCTTGCTTTTCATTAATTTTAACCCTCCTAGTACCAACCTGTCGGCGCCAACAGGATTCGGCTTGTGTAATTCTCTTAACCGTAATTCCTGAACGGTGCAACGTATCAGAAAAATTCCAAAAGTACAGAAAAGCTGAGACATTGCGCTTTCAAGGCATATATGATACATTACGGTAGCTACCCGGGAAAGTTTGATATGAGCTTGACCAATCAGAAGAAAGATTCATGGTTGCGTCACATTTGTCACCCAAGCTACTTTGTATCATAACTCGTGAATGGCTGGCCGAATTCAAAAAATTTCAAAAGTATCTGAAAGTGCATAAAAAGGGCTTTCCAACGGTGTATCACATCTGCATGTTGCAATAAGCTTTCCATAAGATTTTTCCGTTACGTAATTTCAATGCGAAGCTAAGCATTGCATCCTCGGAGCAGCGGTGCGAGAGAGAAAGGAGACGACGGAAAAGGAGACGGCAGAAGACAATTTGAAAGATATGTATAAACGAAAATCAGAAAGAATAATCAAGAGTCGCAGAAAGGAACATAACGAGGAATATATTACTGGGACAGAACCAGGGTATGTAAAACACGTCGTTTTTTCATATGTATGCTGCACAACGCTAGCTAAACGCTTAGCTTCATCTTCATTCCTGCATAATTTGTGCAATAATTATTTATTATGCTGAAAATAGGAAATTATTTCCTTTCAAATTTTATTTTTATCTTTTTCATAATCCTGCTATAAATTTACATTTGTAATGAGTAGGTTTTTTGTGATTTTACTGTATATTTCTTTTACTTTAGGCCAGGGGTGTCAAACTCAATTTCACCGAGGGCCACTTCAGCATATTGGCCACCCTCAAAGGGCCACATTGACGGTACAAATCAGGAGTGCCCAGCTGCAGTCCTTCAGACTGCAACTTTTAGATGCATCCCTGCTAAAACACACCCCAGGCAAAAGGTTGACTTCCCTCATTAGCAGCAACTCAGTTCTGTAGAGCCTTATAATGAGTAAATGATCCAGGTGTGTTAGAGAAGGAACGCATCTAAAGTTGCAGATGGTAGTGTAAGAGCGGAAATACTATCTAAGGAGTTGTTTGGCGGAAAAATGACACTGGCGCCTCGGCGAAGACTTTGGCTTCGCACCAGGTCAACCTGACCAAATTCTTTCCTTCCATTTGCGTGCAAAGCGCAAATGGAGCCAGAATTTACTGGAAAGGATGTCTGTTTGTGCAAGATAAAATCAACAATTTGAGATAAATTGTTCTATTCAGCAATTCTGAAATGGAGCAGATGTTGAGTTCGTGAGGTCCAAAATATTTTAAAGGTCGTCCAATACACACTCAGTATAAAGCGTGCCAGAATCTTTCTGCAAAACAACAGTTGCACGCCATTGGTTGAAACTTTCCAACACACACTGATGAAGATGGAAAAGTATAAAACAGGTCGAGATTAAGACTTCGAGGAGATTTTTTGTGACAAGACGATGATGATGAAGATTTTGTATTGAACTGAAGAAACTGTAAAGAGGAAGCCGTGGAAGTGTAATAAATCTCCAGCTCGTCTATGGCCTAGCAGCAAGAACTACGTCTCTGTGCGTTATTTCTTTTACTTAGATATTTAAGAGTATAGCCACCTTTCTAATCCTCAATAAAAGTGGTGACCCCGACGTTTGAATGAACAATTGAACAACCAGGAGAAGGAAGGTGACTCGCTTCAGCCTGACTGCGGACGGGAGCCGTCTGGGCCCAATCACAGGAAAGAGGTAAGCTTTTATCTCTTTTACTTGTTAAAAACAGAACGGTTTCCTGTCTGCTGGCGGTCTGAAGTGCTAAAAAGAGTGATTAAGTTCTTTCTGCTTACCATAGGCGAGTAATTTCTTTGCGCAAAGAACGAGCTGCCAAAAATCTGAGACTCATAGGTATCTCATACATTCTGGAAACATGCAGCTCGGAAAATAAGCACTTTTTCAGTCTGGTCTCACCCGTTTTGGTGACGGTAACAAGGAATTTCTTCCATTATAAGTTACCATATATCAGCCAATCTGGTGTAGTTCTTCTGAGCAGGCACTTTCATTGAGCTGACTAATAAATAATACATCACGATTTGTTAAATTTGGCAGGAGGCCAAGAAGCTTAACTTTAACATTAAACCAGCTGAGCCACGAAGAGAGATTGGGATCTCTGTGGAAAGCGCTATAAAAACAAAGAATAAGAATAAGAAGAGGCCAGGAGAGGACAGTTCTTCTTTTCTCTGTGAGACCACCGAATGTCTCCATGAGAGAGACAGCGGAGTTTCCTTAGCGGAGGGAACGTGTTTTTCTCCGAGGAGTGACCACGACATATCCCATCCACGAAGAGAGCAAAAAGCTCGTCTGGTGGGAGAAACCAAAGTCCTCCATGAGATGATGTGTGGCCTGAAATAGAGTTGAAAATGAGTAAAAAGTGAATAAAGAAGTTCAAGTGAAGAAAATAGAGTTTTACAGATTACTTTGTGAGTTAAACTGCAGTAAATGTTCTTTAATTTCATTCCCTTGAGTTTTTGGTGAGGAGTTTAAGTGTTTCTGTCAGCCTTGGCTAAAATAACTGAAGTCCTAATATAATTAATTGTGTGCACACATTAAAATTGGACAGCGGCTAAACAGCCAACTAAATTTATATATTTATAATAAATATATTAATAAATATAATTACACTAACTAGAATCCCCGGGGAGGAGAAGGAGTAAGGAAAGAATAAGGAGTAGAAATGCAAATGGAATGAATGTTGCTGAGATGAATGCTGAATAATTGGGAATATATGTTGTCTGTTGTGTAAGTATTTGATTGGCATGCCTGTATATATTGTAAAAATCTGAAATGTGCATGTTTTTGGCTTTTTGGCTTATTAAATAACTGACTGCTTTCAAAGTAATGTTGAGCATTAGAAGCCGCCGTGCTCTGTATTAAAGTTGAAATTTGGTCTTCATTTTGACTGCAATTGTTTAACGCTGTTTGTAACGTCTAATTTTATGCTGTGCAATATAGATAGGAAATATCCATATCTCGCTGCTATATTTCAGAAAAGTTGGGAGAAAGAAAAGAGTTTCTTGGCTGAATTCCCAGAAACACACACACGAACTTTCCCTCCCACCCCTTCTCTCCCTATCCCTTGACCTCCCTTCCTCACTCTCTTTCCTCCCTCACCCTTTCTCTCTTGCCCTGCCCCTATTCTGCCCCTATTCTGCCTCTCTCTCCCTCTCTCTCTCTCTCTCTCTCTTTCTCTCTCTCTCTCTCTCTCCACAACACGTCATTCGGTCCCAGATCTGTCGTGATCTGAGACCATTCTTTGGTTAACACCCATTTGTAGTCCATAGTATTTAAGACGGCCCACTTCCTATTACGCAAAGTTGGCCCCCACCTTTGCTCATTTCGGACTGAAGCAGACTGAAGTTTAGTTTTTCCTTTTTTCTCTCCTCTGCTTACAACGGTGAACAGGTCCAAGCCTAAAACCTTGCGTTGACTCACATAATACAGACTTTTATCCAAATAATCATTGTTTCTGTGACACTGAACTATGTTAAACATTTTTCAAATGTATATTTTACTGTAAATAGAGTTGAATAACTGTAAAAAACTTGGTTAACAGTTACACTTATTGAAGAATACTTAACACATGTAACAATATATAGCAACTATAAGCAATAATACTACAAGGAAAAAATATTATAAGAATAACTAACTAAAAATCAACTTATTTTTTACTAAATTGGAAAAATTAAAAAGTTAAAGGACAACAAAACTGCAAAAGACAGAATTCTAACAGACAACTGCTAAATAAGCAAGATGAGCAACATACCTATTGTCATTATTGGTTCAAAAAACCCAGAATATGCTTCTCAAATTCCAAAAATTTCTAAGAAGTGGCAAAAGAGAACGCAAGGACTTCCATGCCCATGGCCAGAAAATGGGAGCTTTGACTTATCTCTTTGTGAACAGATGGAAACTCGGATTGCAGACTACAAAGCAAAAAACAAAGGAAAGAAAAGACAAGCCAAAAGAGAACTAGAATTAAACATTTTACAACTATTCAAGGAAGAAGGTGAAAAATACCGGAAAAACTTAAAGCAGCAGGTAATTGAGCTAAAAAATAATTATGAAAAACCAGACGATGATCAAATGAACCCTGCTGGGTTGTATCCAGCCCTGACAGGAGTTCTGAATATCACAGGTGATTTTGGATACAGGAATGATGATCAAATTAGGGACATTAAACAAGGTAAAAACAATGAGATGGAAACTCAATTAGACAGACCCTCTACAGGGCACACACCACGATCAACAGTGGTTCAAACACCAGCTCCACCCAGAGGTGCACCACAGACGAGCACAAGTGCTACAGACAGTAGCACAAATAATAAGCACTCAAAAAGCATGGAACTACCAACGTCATATGCAAATGCAGATGGCTATAAGCCAGCTGGCAGATATGACACATCATTACCGCCAATCCAACCCAGAAGTCAAACCTCTGGTGCCGGATGTTCCACAACACGGACAGTTGGAAATATTAAAATTCTTGACTGCTACGCTGGAAGTAATAATAATAAATTTTTTGATGGCTACGCGGGTCATCTGAAAAGACGCAGAAGCGGAGATGCTTATTGGTTAAAGTTAGGTCCAGAAGTCTTTAATATAGAACGTAAAGCAAACCAAACACAGATACAGGAAATAGAGGAAGAAATTGGCCTTGTATGATTAGCTGAAACAGAGTCAAGATGTGATAATGGTGAAGACGGAGCAATGGCTGGTCCAAGTACAAGCACTCCGGTCAAAGAACAAAAAGCCCCAAACCAAAAAGAATACGATTTGAGATCCAGACCTGACATACGCAAACCTGATCGTTATGACCCCTCAAAACAATTACCAATCATATTAAAAGGAGATATTGCTCAATATTTGCCATTTGCCTCGATGGATCTGGTAGGGTTAGTCTCGCGGTTGCCGGACATTCATAATGGTGCAGGAAGATGGATAAGAGCACTTGAAGAAGAGACAGTTGGCAAAATCCTGGCACTTGGAGACATCAAAGCCATTCTAGCAAAAGTTGTTGGAATTCCCACCATGCAGAACATTTTGAAGGATCATCCCTGGATGCTACAAGAAAGAGCAGACGGGATTGAACTAAATGCATGCCGGACAATGATCTGGGCAGCCTTGAGGGCAGAATTTCCAAACAAAGTGGACCCTAAGAACATGAAAGCGGAACCAATTGGTGACTCGGAGAATCCAGCATCCTACGTCGCCAGGCAGTTGAGAAGGTGGAACGAAATAATGGAGTTTGATGTTGACGAGTACCCAATGATTGCAGGTGTGTTTCGAAAGTCATTGGTGGATGTAATGCCTGAGCCAGTGCGCACCAAACTTGAAGAGGTGGTGGCTCTGATGTCTATGCCACACAAAGAATTTCGTGATCATGTGGTACACACAATAGAAAAATACCGAAAAGATGAACAAAAACGCACTGACCAAGACAAAAACATCCAAAGGAAATTGGCTCAATTACAGCTTGGAGAACTTCAAGGAAAAAACAAGACTAAGACCCAAGCTGCAGTGGTAAGGGGGGACCAGCATCCCGCCCCAAATGTAGCCAACCTTCCTAATTCTGTGAATTCAGCGCCACAGATGTATACTCCAACTTCGCAAATGACTCAGCCTTCTCAACCAGTGGTGAATATTTATTCACAACCATGGAACTCACGTCCATTTGTGCCTCGAGGAAGGCAGCAAAGAAGCCCTTCATGGCCTAACAGGGGACGAGGCGGTCCGCCCAGAACACCCGGAGCATGCTGGACATGTGGTTGTTTTGGACATCGTGCTGACCAGTGCCGAAATGGTGACAACTCATTCCAAAGACGGCCGCGTGGCAGAGCCAGACCAGGTCCACCGACAGCCCCATACAATCACCAAGCAGTTCCATACAATCAACAGGGAACTCCATACGATCCTCAAGGAGTCCCATACGATCCACCAGTTCAACAAAATTCATCAGCTCAATACAATCCACCAAATTTTGGATACTAGGGATGCCCAGAGGACCCTAGGGGAGAGAGTCAGTACCCAATTCTAACTACAGGTGCTGACGATGAACCAATATTGAAAATTCAAATTGAAAACAGAGAAACTCCAATGTTGGTCGATACAGGAGCAGCTTACACTTGTGTAAGTCCAAACTATGCAACGCATCTCCCCATGTCTGATAAATTTGTATCAACAATAGGGTTCTCGGGAACAAGACAATTAATCCAAATGACAGCTCCTGTTCGACTTACAACAGATGACAATGAAATAAAAATACCAATTTTGGTATCTGATCAAACCCCAATAAACCTGTTGGGAAGAGACGCTCTATGCAAATTAAAAATAAAAATCTGGTGTTCTCCTCAAGGTGTGTATGTTGAAAAAGAAGGTGTGGATCTTCAAATGTTCATGCAACAACATGAAGCCAAAGTTTATTGGCTTGGAGACATTAATAACTCTATTGAAGAGGTAATTTCCAAATGGGGACAGTACATTCAAATTCAAATTCCAGAAGCTAAGAAACCATTTCTAGACTATCATTGCACAATGTACTATGACATTTCAAAAAGTACAGAGTTTGAAGAACAATGGGACAAGGAAACACAAGGTGAAGCGGTGAACCTTGAGTCCCAATATATCATTGTTGGGAGACAAGGAGCAGCGCTAAATGTAGAAATTAATGATTTCATTTCACAATGGTACAACGTTGCAGAATCTGTACCCCACATAACCTTGTTTGTAAATAAAAACTTTCATGCCAAAGATCTTGGACCAATGATGAAAATTGCAACACAGATTAAATGGGAACAGACAGAAAGCCCATTAATTTTCCAATCAGAAGATGCAACAATGATTAAAATAATAAGTGAAACTACTATGACAGCAAAACCACAGGTGGTAACAGTACCGATTAATGACACAAAACAAACAGAAGAAAAAGATGAGTCAGTTGAAAACCCATTAATGCAGGACATGTTAAAGCTAGTTCCTGAATCAGTATGGTCAAAACATGAAACAGATGTAGGATTAGTGAAATCAGCTAACCCATTTAAAGTTGAACTGAAACCAAATGCTAAACTTCCATTTCGTCCTCAATATCCATTAAAACCAGAAGCAGAAGAAGGAATCAGCAAAACCATTGAAGGATTGTTAACAGCAGGAGTGTTGGTGGAAATTGAAAGTCCATGCAATACGCCAATTTTTCCAGTTCTGAAAGCAGATAAGTCAAAGTATCGCCTGGTACATGACCTTCGCACAATAAACGATGTAGTAGAAGACAGATCATCGGCAGAAATGCCCAACCCACACACACTTTTAACCGCAATCCCTGCTGAAGCAAAATTTTTCACGGTGATTGATCTTTGTTCAGCATTTTTCACCATTCCCTTAGCGGAACAATCTCAATACTTGTTCGCATTTACCTACAGAGGTAAGAAGTACAGCTACACTCGATTACCCCAAGGCTTCAAACACAGCCCTCATTTGTTCAATCAAGCACTCAGACAGGACTTAGAAGGATTGGAAATAAATAGCACATTGCTACAGTTTGTTGACGACATTCTAATTGCGTCACCTACATTGGATGATTGCCATCAGGATTCGATAAAAGTCCTTGAAAGACTGGCTGAAGGAGGGTACAAAGCCTCCAAAGACAAATTACGGTATTGTCAGACACAGGTAGAATACCTGGGTAGACAACTCTCAGAAGGGAGCATTGGCATATCACCTTCTCAACTAGAGGGTGTCAGCAAAGCTCCATGTCCACGAACAGTTGGAGAAATGATGACATTTCTCGGTATGACAGGTTTCAATGCTGATTGGATAGAAAGTTATGCAGAAAAAACAGCACCACTCAGAGAACTCATGAAAGAACCAGGTCATCAAAACCAAAAGAATCTGCTAAATTGGACTATAGAAGCAAAAGTAGCATTTGAATCTCTAAAATGTGAAATGCAGAGTGCACCAGCACTAGCAGTTCCAAACTATGACAAACCATTCTACCTATATGTTGCGAACAAAAAAGACATGTATGTCACAGCAGTTTTGATGCAAGAAACATGTACAGGTCGAAGAAAACAACCAATTGCTTATTACAGCACAAAGTTGGACAATGTAGCACAAGGCTGGCCACCATGTTATCAGGGGCTAGCAGCAGTCTACCATGCTTATGAAAAAGCTTCAACCATAACAATGGGTTATCCAGTCACAATATTAACTCACCACAAAATTGCAGAGTTAATAAATCTAGGAAAGTTTGTCGTAACACAAGCAAGAAGTTTGCAGTATATGCTACTTCTGACATACCCTGACATAACTATTCAAAGATGTATCACCAACAATCCAGCAAATGTGATTCCTTTGGATTGTGACGGAGAACCACATGAGTGTGTAGCAGAAACAATGAAATACACAAGACTCAGACCTGATTTGGAATCCACTCCATTGCCTGACGCAGAAGTCACATACTTTGTTGATGGGTCATGTTTCAGAGACCACCTAGGAAACCACGCAGGTTTGCAGTGGTACAACAAATAGGTGAACATTTTGTAACCATCAAAGCTGAAAGATGTGACCAACCATGTTCTGCACAACTTGCGGAACTTAAAGCATTAACTGAAGCCTGTAAAATGGCTAGGTCAAAAGTCGCAAATGTGTTCACTGATTCAGCCTATGCCCACGGCGTATGCTTTTTATTTGCCGCAATTTGGAAACAAAGAGGTTTCAAAAGAGCAGACGGAACCCCAGTGCAGCACGAAGCACAACTGAAAGAATTAATTGCTGCCATGATGCTTCCTTCGAAGCTGGCAGTGATCAAGTGTCAAGCACATCGCAAAGGCAATGACATCGTTGTGAGAGGTAACAACATGGCTGATGAATCAGCAAAAATGGCATCCAGGAGCCAAATGGCCATCTTGGCACCTGTGATAGCTTTAGAACCAGCTGTAACACCGGAAGATGTCATTTTGATGCAACAACAAGCAAGTAACAGTGAACGTGATCTTTGGGCACGAAGAGGTGCTACGATGAGTGAAAATGGCTTATGGAGGTCACACCAAGGCCTACTAATAGCACCAGTAGCATTATTAACATTATTGGTCTCAGAAGCCCATGGCTTAGACCACTGTGCCCGAGGAAAAGTCATGGAAAAATTGAAAGAACAAGGTTTCTGGTCTCCATACATGCAAGACATGGTGGATGAAATTCTAAGCCAGTGTGAAATATGTGCCGAAAATAATGCTCGGAAAGGCATAAAACCAGGTATTGGACACATTCCAGTTCCAGACGGACCTTTCAAACACCTGGTGATAGATTATGTAGACATGCTCAAACCAGTTCAAGGTAAAAGGTACATGTTGGTGATAATTGATCGTTTCAGTCGATGGGTCGAAGCAGTACCATCAAAAACCTTAGGAGCAGACACAGTTATCAAATTTTTGACAAGAGAAGTAATTCCAAGATTTGGAATTCCATCTGAAATCAGTTCAGACAATGGTTCAGCTTTTGTACAAAAAGTTGTTAAAGGCATTTTGCAAAAGCTACAGATCAAACAACGTTTTGGCGCAGTCTACCACCCTCAGAGCCAGGGAATGGTGGAACGCATCAACGCCACGTTGAAAGCAAAGCTTCGGAAAATTTGTGCATCAACTAAACTAAACTGGGTAGATGCTTTGCCACTAGCATTAATGAGCTATCGCATGCAAATGCACAGAAGCACGCATTTAACACCGCATGAAATGCTGACTGGCAGACCTATGCCTGTGCCGCAATGGAGGTTACCTTTCAAGGGACCTCCCCTTGAGCAATTGCAAACTGAGTTGAAAGACTATGTTGAACAACTAACTGCTATCCATAGAGCTATCTATTTGCAGGAAAAATCCAGAAGTCCAGAGTCGACGGTGTGGGAACCACCGGTGAAACCTGGAGATTTGGTGTACATCAAGGTGTACAGACGGAGATGGCATGAGGCCCGATGGGAAGGACCTTATGAAGTCAAGAGAGCAACCCCAACGGCTGTCCAAGTAGAAGGAAGTACCACTTGGCATCATTTGACTCATTGCACTAAAGTTCAAAATAAAGACAAACTGAGACTTGAGTTTCACAAAGAAAATGAGCAGAAGCCTCACAGCGATGAGACTGATACTGATAACTGTCCAACTGTGGATATTGACAGAAGTGGTGAACCAAGCAGCAGTGACGGCAGAGACGAACTTACACAATCTGCAGCCGACACTATGGACCAAACCAACCACGACGAACCACAGTGACAGAGAATGGACTCAAAGACAGCCTCCAGGGGGGACAAACGGTGATTCAACGATGACTGTTCACAACACAAGATCCATCCCCAATGACAAAGATAAGTATCACACAACTTATAGAAATCCAGACAAGTACATACCAGTGTTCTTTCCAGCAAGTGTCAATTTAAATGTACCCACAAAATTGATTCGTAAAACTAGATATGTGCACTTACAATGGAAATGGACAGCAAGTTTAACAGATACCGAATTTCTAACTAATTCATAAAATTAAATTACCAGTAACCCTAGTGTATGAAGGAGTTAAAGACTTAGTAGGAATGCACAACAATAAAACAAGGCTTCGTAGAAGCCTGGGGGATTATGGGTTGAATGAAGGAGTATATTTAAATCTTATAGGTCAACCAAGAGGAATTCCAGATGAATTCAAAGCGCAGCATGAACTCCGCGCAGGTTTTGAATCTATCTTACCTTGGATCACAATTAACAAAAATGTTGAATGGATTAACTATGTTTATTACAATCAACAGAGAATGATCAACTTTACAGTTGAAGGATTTATGGCCCTAGGAGAACAACTCCATGAAACCAGTAGAATGGCAAAACAAAACAGACAAGCGTTAGATTGGATCTTAGCCAATATGGGAGGAGTTTGTCATATGTTTGCTAATGAATGCTGTACTTATATCCCTATGAATACCTCACCAAAAGGTACATTTAGAGCAGTAATGACTAAGTTGAAGAAACTGAAATCGGAATTCAAAGAAAATGCAGGAAAGAACACTTGGTCATGGAAAAGTCTGGAGGAAATTTTAGGTGAATGGGGAGCCTTTGTAGTTAAAATAGGAATAACTCTGGTAGTAATACTAATTGTTATTTTTCTGCTTGTGTGTTGTGTGATCCCTATCATGAGGAAATGGATTGTAGGGACTGTATACAGATGGATGACCAAGGACGGTAAACATCAGACGGACTAAGCACAAGGCCGCCCGGACCAGTGAACCTATGACCGATTCGAAGGACTGCTGAGCTCAAGGACAATTGATGCCTGAATTAAAATGGCTTATGGAATGTTGAAAGATCAAAAAGGTTCAAGGGAAATGAAGTCGAACTTGGGTTGGAATAAACGGACTCATGGGAAAGACACTGTTTGCATACACCATTACACATACTTATTACACATATTATATACACATTAAATACAATACAACACGGGTGGCCCACACATAGTTAACACACTAGGAACACGTGTGAATGAGAATGAATGTGAGACAGTATGAACAAGAATGTGAGTATGAATGATAATGTAAGAGAGCGTGGATGAGCACAAGCATTAAGCGACCAATACTTTGATCATTATGATTAGCATTTAAATCACACAATCACTCAGATTATATGTGCGTCATGGACACTTCTTCATAATTGTCATCAAGATTATGTATCAATGTTGAAGTACTATTGTTACCATGTATATCTATGATTTTGGTCACTGTGGATCCATGATTGTGTTACATTTGTGCCAGATTATGGAATACTGGTGGTCGCCCATGGCGAGCGGGGGCCATAAGGTAATTTTTTCCCTGGAAAGCAACAAAAGGCCAACAGGGTTTTTCGACCTTATACAGATGGAAGAACAATCATGGAAGCAATGACCAAGCAATGTTTAATCAATGTATTGGAATTGTTGTATTAGTTACAGTAACTCATGAAACAATGTTGCCCCCACTATTCATTTTATTTCACTTTTAAGTGACTTCTATATATATTTCTAAGGTTTATATACAGAGTTGTACTCACAGGTAAATATGTAAACTTAGTATAGCAATTAACCAAACAACTGCTAAGGTTAATTAGGATTCCACTTGAAAGCGGAATAGGGGGGATTATGTAAGAGCGGAAATACTATCTAAGGAGTTGTTTGGCGGAAAAATGACACTGGCGCCTCGGCGAAGACTTTGGCTTCGCACCAGGTCAACCTGACCAAATTCTTTCCTTCCATTTGCGTGCAAAGCGCAAATGGAGCCAGAATTTACTGGAAAGGATGTCTGTTTGTGCAAGATAAAATCAACAATTTGAGATAAATTGTTCTATTCAGCAATTCTGAAATGGAGCAGATGTTGAGTTCGTGAGGTCCAAAATATTTTAAAGGTCGTCCAATACACACTCAGTATAAAGCGTGCCAGAATCTTTCTGCAAAACAACAGTTGCACGCCATTGGTTGAAACTTTCCAACACACACTGATGAAGATGGAAAAGTATAAAACAGGTCGAGATTAAGACTTCGAGGAGATTTTTTGTGACAAGACGATGATGATGAAGATTTTGTATTGAACTGAAGAAACTGTAAAGAGGAAGCCGTGGAAGTGTAATAAATCTCCAGCTCGTCTATGGCCTAGCAGCAAGAACTACGTCTCTGTGCGTTATTTCTTTTACTTAGATATTTAAGAGTATAGCCACCTTTCTAATCCTCAATAGTAGCTCTGGAAAACTAGACTTGGGCACCCCTAGCATAAAATGTATGAAAATACAATGTTAAAAATAAATTAAACACCTCATATTGTTAAATAACTCTTTGGAGCTTCTGGTTAGGAAGCGCATTCGAAACCTTTGTTTGAAATGGCGCGTTAAATTCAAGTCTCCATTACAGACCAGAGAAAACTAAAGAGAATGCAACTTTGTGTTAATCCATTTGAGGAGCCGGTAGTTTATCTTGAGGAAATAAATGACGATGCAAAAGTTAATTAGATTGTAACATGCGCAGTGCGCTGCTCAACCACTGCGGAGGCAGTTACGTTACGCCACTGCGAAGAATTAAAAACCGCTGGGAGAAACTTATCCAGCGGATTTAGCAAATGGAGCCTTCTGGGTTCACGTTACCCAGGAGAGCCGCTCTGGAGGAGCTGCAGACGTGACATCTGTCCGTTTCGGAGAAGCGAAAAAAAAAAAAAAATCCTTAAAGCGCACACCGGACCCCGCAGGGTAAAACACTCAGAGTTCAGTTGATCTGTTTGGATCAGACAGATCCAACTGACTGATGAATTAGCGCAGATTTTTCTGCAGATTTGAACTAGGAGGAAGTGCGTTCAGACCCCAGCGGGTGAAGTGATGCTAATTTAAGTGAAGTCGCTTAATTTAATTTATTAAAAGTTATTGGGGCCTCAGTCAGTGGTTTTTTTGTCACTACGGAGAAAAATGTAGATGCATTTATCTGCTTAATTTGTGATGGGATCTGGATTCACGGTGAATATTCACTAAACCGCATAAAATGCGGCTAAATAGCCGATGTTAATATGATTATAATTTCACGGATAAAAATAGTACAGGGCCATTTTTTTTTTTTTATGTTGTCGGTCAAGATAACGGATAACAAAAAAAAGTCTAGCGCGACCTGCCGCCCTGACACCAACTCACACACATCTTCATTCACAGTCTTACTTGTAGATCGATTTTTCTTTTCTTGGACGTTTTGATGTTAGCTTGTCGAAGTCTCAGTTTTATTCGCTGGTAAAATCAATAAGCAGCTTAAGGTGACTGCTGCTCTCTAGTGGCGAGAAGCCGTAATGTTGGCTGGTAACAACCGGAATGCATTATGGGAGATGTAGTTTGTTGTCAATTCGTGCTCAAAACCTATTTTAAGTCAATCATGGACCTATAAAACGCTGGGGGGCCACATAAAATGACATGGCGGGCCACATGTGGCCCGCGGGCCTTGAGTTTGACACATGTGCTTTAGGCCATTCTCTGAACCAGAGGATGAACTTACCCCTGGTCACAGGCAGGGTCGCAGCCACATTCGCAGTGACCAAGGAAGAGGAGATGTTGTCCGCAGCAGGTCACCATGTCGTTCCTCAGTAGCTGCATGGAAAACCACGCTTGACCCTGACATCACTCCCCCCCCACTGAAGTTCAAGCCCAAACGAGCTCCTGGAGTTCAGCCACCTCTAAATTCCCAAGTCTCAACTCCAGGTGAAATGTTCTCCCACTTTTTTGATGAAAAAGTTTTGAAACTTCTGTGCAACAATTCAAACAAGTATGCAGTGAGAAATCATCGTAGTGGAAGAAATTTTGCCTGGAGTGAGATCACTATAGAGGAGATGAAGAAATACTTGGGTTTGTTACTGTACATGGCTTTGCTGGAGCTCCCAAAAGTTTCAGATTTTTGGAGGAAAAATACAATTTTCTATGTGCCCTTCCCCTCCACTGTCATGTCCAGGAACAGATTTAGGGTTATTTCTTCAAATCTTCATATCAGCGATCCAGCAGAGGATGCACTGAATGATCAGAGGAAGGGGACAGGAGAACATGACCGTCTCCACCGGGTACGACCTCTCCTTGAGATCATGAGGAACCGGTGCATGGCTTTTTACCATCCAAAGCAGCATCTGTCAGTTGATGAAAGAATGGTGGCCACAAAAGCCAGGATTGGTCTGAAACAGTACATGAAAGCCAAGCCTACTAAGTGGGGGTTGAAGTTCTTCGTGCTGGCTGATGTGAATGGCTACACTGTTGACTTCTCTCTTTACCAGGGGAAGTCAACAGCATCGTCAGGGAACGGGCTCTCCTATGATGTGGTGACGTCACTAGTAAATAAAGATTACCTCGGGTCGGGTTATATTATTTACTGTGACAACTTCTACACAAGCCCCCTCCTCTTCCGCTACCTGGGTCAGCAGGGATTTGGGGCTTGTGGCACTTACCGGCAAGGGAGGGTCGGTGTTCCTACGACCACAGAAAATGCCCTGAACCGAGGGTCACCGAGGGGTTCCATTCGATGGATCAGGGAGCACGACCTTCTCTTTGTAAAGTGGATGGATACAAGAGAAGTTTCCATCTGTACAAATGTCCATCCAGTTTACAAAGGGGAGACAGTGCTCCGCTGGCAGAAGACAGAGGATGGGAAACGCCAGAAGCTGCCTGTCCCCAGACCAACAGCTGTGGGGGAGTATAATAAATTTATGGGAGGGGTTGACACTTCCGACCAAATGCTGGGAACACACTCCACCAAACGACGAACCAAGAGGTGGCCAGTAACCGTTTTCCAGCACTTTCTGGACATTGCTGTCACCAACAGCTTCATCCTTCACAAGGAGCTGTGTGCCAGTAGGCACCAAAAGCCGAAAACACGACAGCAATTTCAGGAGGAGGCATCTCTTCTCGGCGTTTCACTTCACAGCATGTCTGAACATCACCCCTCTGAAGACCACTTCCCTGTTGCCACGAGCCAAAAGCAGGAAAAGGCCCAGAGAGCCAGCATGGGGTGACGACAGTGCACTGTGTGCAAAAGAAGCACCCCATGGCAATGTGAGGTGTGCAGAGTGGGACTCTGTGTGCAGCTGGAGAGGAACTGCTTCAGAGCCTTCCACAAAAAATAAAAACGCCTGAAATAATAATAAAGAAAACAGGCATAAAATCTTGTAAATTGGAGGCCAGACTTCACAGTTTTCTCTGCATTTATGGTATATGTTGAAAATTGAAATTGTACATCTCAAATTCTTTGCCCCTGTCATCTGAAAGTTTTTATTCAGTAATAAACCTGAACATTTCAATTCCGATTTTTGTTTTTTTTCTCTTTAAACTGTTTTTTCACAATTTTTAATAGACAAAAATGTTAAATGACCATCAAATACTGAAAGCTGAGGGTGTTTTGGAAAAAAGAGCAAAAATTCAGACTCATTGCACATTTTTAAAAAATTTTACAGCCATAAAATCAAAAAATGCCAGGCGGACCAGTTAATATTATGGTCTGAAGAGGGTTAAGACTCTCAGGTGGTTGTCCATTGGAAGGCTTTTAAAGACTGGAAAGACAGGTTTTCTATTTCCCCATTTACTGGAGTGGATGAAGAATTTGGCAAGGATCAGCAGATTGTTAAGTATAAGGTCAATTATTCTGTCTCTGAGGGTGGTTCCAAATATTATTGTGAGGATTTAGTTTTGTGTTGTTTTATAGTTAATTTAGTTCCTGGGTCGTCTCGTCTGCCCGATTGCTCCCAGTTGTGTCTCGTGTTCCCTGATTAACCTGTGTATTTAATCCCACCTGTGTCTCTTGTTCCCTGTGGCATCCTTGTTGTATGTTGGTTGTTCCTGTGTCTGCTTTCCTGTGTTGTGCCGTTCCAGTACTATCAGTGTCTGAGTTCCTAGTCTCATTGCTCACCTGTGCTGCCTGGACTTCTGTACACTTTCATTAACATTAAAACCATAATTTTTCCCCTCAACCTGGGTCCAGTTGCGACCATCCTCACCAACACCTACCACAATTTATGACAATTATATCCTCTCTTTTTAAGGGATGAAGTAGGAAAAAGGTTTTGTTGAATCCTGAATGTTTTCCCAAAATGTTCAAGTGTGTACACAATAGAAAAAGAGATGGTCTGTTTCAATATCGTCACAAAAGGTACAGTTGTTAGTGTCAAAGTTGAATCTTTGTCATAATAGTTCCCTGGATGGAAAAATGTTATTGAGAATTTTTAAATTTACTCCTTTAGTTTTAGAACTTGAGAGGTATTTAAGATAAGGAGTTCTCCACTTACTAACCTCTGAATCAGAAAACAAATTTAAGTTTCTATGTGGTCGAGCTGGAACTGTAAAATCAGTTAAATGCTGACGTATCGTTACTTCTATCCAAAAGATTAACTCCATACAGTTAAAGTGCAAGTAATTGAAGGTTAGCTGATTGAATACTTAAATTTTGAACCAGATATTTGACTGCAATAGGGATAGAGTTCAATACTGTGCTAAACTGAGTAAGTAAGTGGTCCAGATTATACTATAAGCAAAATTCCTCATTCAACCAATCTCCATTGTCATTAGGAAGTGTGTTATGGACCAAATACCTTTTTCCATCCAGTGATCAAAATACAGAGACTTATTTTGGTAACACTTTATTTGAAGGGATGTGCATAAGACTGACATGACACAGTCATAAACATGACATAACATCTGTCATGAACATGAACAAGTCTTTATGAATGTCTATGACTGTTGTCATGAAGTGTCATTCGGTAAATAATGACACTTTTAATCCAAAGTTGCTCTAAAAGTTGCATTGAAAGTCCATTAAAAATGCCAACTTTGTATTAAATTATCGTAATTTACAAAATCATGCAAAGTTTGCATTTTTAATGGACTTTTAATGCAACTTTTAGAGCAACTTTGCATTAAAAGTGTCATTATTTACCGAATGACACTTCATGACAACAGACATAAACATTCATGAAGACTTCCTTATGTTCATAACAGGTGTTATGTCATGTTAATAACAGTGTCATGTCAGTCTCATGCACACCCCTTCAAATAAAGTGTTAACCTTATTTTTGTGTAGCACATATCTATTATTCCAGACAGGAATTTGGTGAGGAGTAAAATTGTGGGTCTACATAAGTTTCCACCATAACAAATCCTGTGTGTGAAAGGAAGATAGCTTAAGAGGGAGTCTGTCAAACCTAAAGTCACATCTAAGAACAAAATCTATGTATCCAGTTTTTTAAACAAACCTTTGCCAAGACAATTCCATTCATTAAAAAGGATTTCAACTAGTTTACCTTTAAGACCACATTTAAACATTCAAACTCAACGGCTTGCAAACCACCATCTCTAAACTTCTTAACATTGTTTGCTTTCTTTAAGTAGTGGACTCAAATTTTCCAGCTTAAATTAACTGATTTATAGCATTAATGTATTTGTTGGGGACAGCCATGGAATATGCTGGGTATTGCTGAGTTGCAGATGATGTAGTACCGACGTCATGCAACGCAGATGGGGGTCAGGAAGTAAATGCAGTCCATTTACTTCTGTTGATCCAGCTTCAAAATGCCCAAAGTCTGTCGTGTACGGTTGCTCCAACCGTTCTAATAGAGAGAACAATAAACTTTATTTTTGTGTTACAAAGATAAATGGTTACAACGGAGTTAATTTTAAAAAACGTACCGATAAAAGACGAGAAAAGTTACAGGTGATGTAAATTCCCAAGACTGGACCCCTACTGTTAACCTGGGCTGGAACTTTTTCCCACTCTCTCTGGCCACAAACTATGTTTTAATGGGGTTTCTGTAGATTGCTGCGAATGGTTGACCTACATTGTAGAAATACAGTATAGCACAACATTAACATATATACATACAACTCCAGTACATGGGCGGAAATCCCGGGGTTATCTGTAGGGGTCCAGACCCCTCCCCAATCTTGGAAAAGTCTAGAATTATCCCTCCCTAAAGAAATCATAAAAGAAACCTTTGTATCTAAACAATATCAATATGAAAAGACAATAGAAAACAACGAATGAAATAAATCTGCCATACATCTAAGAAAAAAAAAAAGAATTTTTAGGTCCACTTCTACCATTGTTAGAACAATGGTAGAATGTAGGAACAGCAACAGCAGCGCTGAACGACACAGGCTCTGTTAGAGCCGCTAAGTGAGGAGCTAGCTGTTAGCTGTTAGCTGTGGCTCTGCAGCACAAATAACAAAACCCTTCCAGTAAGTAAATACTTAAGGCAAAAGACATGTTACACATTTTATTGACTTTCACTGCTCAATAGAGTGAAACACATTAACAATAAAAATCAGACTGCAGTTCATTATTTCATTACTTTGACTGAATCATAATAAACTGCCACGTTATGCCTTGAAAATCAAAATGAGCAAAACTGGCTACATTGCTTTCATAGACTTAGTTCTTTTTTTCTGTCAAAGGTAGCCAATATTTGTATTATATTTAGTTCTCTAACTCTTACTTTAATAAGAAGAGTTTGAAATGAGAAATGGATTACCTGTGGCTTGCATTAGCAATAGCGTTGTTATTATAGACTAATTACCATATTTTCTGACCTATAGCGCCCCCATCACTATAAGCCACACCCACAAAGTTTTTTTGTTTTTTTTACTTATTGATTGGTTTATTCATCTTCCTCCTGCGTATTGAAACCACTGAAGTCATCTTCAGTGTCGGAGTTGAACAGCCTCAGAACAGATTCATCATATGCCTTTTCTGTCTCTATTGCCCCTTTTCCACCGGCTCTACTTCAGCAGCCCGGCTCGGCCCAGCTCAGCTCGGCTCTACTTCAGAGTGACCGCGTTTCCACCGACTGGCTGGCCCTGTTCCGAAGTAGGGACCTAAAAAGCAGGGCCAGCCTCGAAAAAAAGCTGGTGGAGTAGAGCAGGGGTGAGCTGAGATGGTGGGAAAGGGGCATAAGTCAGTGTTGTTCTCCGTGTCGCAGAACATTTTCAAGTTCAGGCCACCTGCTTTTATGTCTTCTGAAGGCCTCTGGTTTTTTGGCAATCAGTGAGTTCTTCCCACTGCCGTCTCTCCAATGCCGAACCATGGATTCATTCACGCCAAGCTTACATGCAACGACTGATCTGTTAAGACAGAGAAGTTTGCATCTGAAATTTTGATGATAAAAGCGACTAAAGTCAGAATATGACAGCGATGGATTTAGAAAGAAGCGACTAGAATAGTGTGGATTGGAGTGAAGAGGAAGAGCTGGGTGGTCAGAATGAAGAGAAAGTGGGAAAAGGTGGGGAAAGGTGGTGTGAAGCAGTGAGCTTCTGAAAGAAAGAAAGAAAGAAAGAAAGAAAGAAAGAAAGAAAGAAAGAAAGAAAGAAAGAAAGAAAGAAAGAAAGAAAGAAAGAAAGAAAGAAAAGTGAATGAGAAGTGAGGAAATACAGAAGGAACTGTGAAGGCATTGAGGAAAGAGAAGAAGAATCAAAAATCCAAATATGAATATTATAGTAAGATTTGATGAAGGAGAAGGGGTAAAGAAAATTGAGTCACTTAAGTTAACAAAAGCACTTAATGCTCATGTTGGAAAAATTAAACATACTAAGATATTGAGAGGGCTGCACAGTGGTGCAGTTGGTAGAACTGTTGTCTTGCAGCAAGAAGTTCCTGGGTTCGATTCCTGGCCTGGGGTCTTTCTGCATGGAGTTTGCATGTTCTCCCTCTGTGCATGTCTGGGTGCTCTGGCTTCCTCTCACAGTCCTGTTAGGTTAATGGTCTCTCTAAATTCTCCTTAGGTGTGCATGGTTGTTTGTCCTGTTACTACCACCCTGGTGATAGTAACAACCTTTTCAGCATGTCAATGTTCTTAGGCCTTCTAATGAGCCATCATTTGATCCAGATGTCTTGAAGTAGAGACACATCTAAATGTTGCAGGAAACAGGCCCTCCAGGCCTGGAGTTGCCCACCGATGGCTTAAACTGTGAGGGTTCCTCTGTGTGTGTGAATGTGAGTGATGCATCTTTTCCAATAAAGATCTTGGTGGAGCTCATCGGCTTCATCAGAGTGCTGGGAATAAAAGAGCAGCAGAGCCTTCACTCAGTGCTGCATGATTAATGCTTACTGGTTTGTCTCATTGAATTTTCCAAGAAGGATCAATCAGTTCTGCTGTTTCTCCTCCTGTGTATCCTACCTTCAAGTTACCTACCTACCTGCTCTCCCGTTCCTCATTTCTGCACCCTGCTCCATCAGACCCCTGGCTCTCTGTGTCGCCACCCTCCTCGCACTCGTCTAAGGAATCACCATCCATCATTCTCCACACAGGACCCTGGCCATCTTTTCCTCCATGCCTCATGAATCGTTCTAAAGTAAGCTCTCTTATTTCATCCCTGATCAACTCGTTTCAGGCCACCATTAACTCCACTCTCATTCCAGACGCCACTGATCACATGACCCTTTCTACCCTCCAGAAAGATCAAGATCTGTCAATTGCTGAAAATCAAACCAATTCTTTATTTGAACTCTGATTCTGCATGTGGGTCAGAAGGTTAAATCTGAACATCATAAACCAGTGAAATATTTCAACTGTCAGGAATTTGGACATTTTGCAAAAATGTGTAAAGGAAAAAGGAGATGTGCCCAATGTTCAGAAGATCATGAATATGGAAAATGTGGAGTTGGAGTAAAACCAAAGTGTTATAGTTGTGGAGGAGAGCATAGTGTTGCTTTTTGGGGATGTAAAGTGATGAAAGGGCAAACAATTACACAGAATTTTTATTTAGATTTTTTAGATAATCTTACATGTTTGAATAATGGATGAATTATCCCTTCTCTACTGGAGAATGAAAAGAGCTTTGGGTAGAACTAGGAATCGTGCTCCAGGTAAAGATGAAGTGTGTTATATTATGTTAAGACATGTAAATGATGAAGTGTTAGATAAGATCAATAATGGAAATGGAATTGATATGAATTCAATTTCCATCATTAATCTTGTATAATAAGATTTGGAAATGGAAAGAAGCCCCATTGTTATCCCAGTAAAGAAACCTGGGAAATATCATAGTAATCCTGGAAACTACAGACTGATTGCTTTAACATCTAATATATGTAAACTGATGGAAAGGATAGTGAATGACAGATTAATGCAATATTTGGAGTCATGAAATATAATTGCTCCTTATCAGAGAGGCTTTCATAGAGGGAGAGGAGCAATGGATCCTATTTTATGTTTAGAAGATGATGTTAGGAAAACTCAGATTAATAAGGAAACTGTTGTTGCTGTGTTTCTTCTTAATTTATTTTTAACAGACAAAAGTAAAATCAAGAAAGAATAAAAGTTAAAAGATTATCATCCCAAGTGACATGCAATTTTATATTATCTGTTCGAAAAGGAGCAGGTAGAAGATACAATATCTTATAATGTCCTGCCCTTTTCATACTCATCAACTTATAATCAGTTAAATGTCGAAACACCAAAACAACGAATTTCCACCTTACATGATATTTAAATCTCACATCTTTAGATTGACAATTATTTAAACACTTTTTATATCATCAATAACATTTATGGACTTTAAAACATTCATCTTATAGATCATATTTCCCAATAAACTCCTTTTTAAACAGTCTTTTAAGCTGGTTTATATTTGTACTTTTTTTAAACTCATTCAATCCATTTCATACATCTACTCCACACACCAATAAACAAAAACTCTTCTTGTTCTAATACATTGTTTTTTAAAATGTCCTTGTCACAAAACATTTTTTGTATATTGGGTGGAAGTTGATGATTTCTTACCTTAAACATGTACAGTTTTAAATGTTACAAGGTCCCAGAATTTCAGGATATTTGATTTAAAAAATAACAGGTTTGTGTTCCCAATATTCCACTTTATGTAGTATTCAGATTTTTTTTTTTTTTTTGTATGACGTATAATGGCTGTAAATTTGTTTTGTATGTATTCCACCAACCTGGAGGATACTAATATAAGTAAAATCATATTTTGTAGTGATTCATTATCTGCATTGTTGAGTATTGAAAAGGGACGTACAAATAATCATCAAGATATATGAGGTTATGGCTGTTCATCACGGAATATGTGAACAAAATAAAAATGCAATATTATTTTTGGACTCCTGCTCATGTAGGTATTATGGGCAATGAAAGAGCAGATAGGTTGGCTAGGAGGATATTGATATGCCAATAAAGTTATCTAAATCTGAAGGCAAAAGTATAGTTTGGAGAGAAGGCAAGAAGATATGGAAAATTAGGTGGGATAATGAAATAAATGGAAGATATATAGGATACAAAATACTGTTAATGTAGTAAGGATCAGAGGAATAAACAGGAAGGAGGAGATAATTATAAATAAAATAAGAACCGGTCACAGTTTTTTTTAAATGAAACTCTTTTTAAGATGGGAAACATCTTATTGGTTTATGTAGTTGGTGTGATATTGTAGAAACAATAGAACATGTTTTTATTAGCTGCAGGAAATATGTGAATCAAAGAAGATTATTAAAAAATGAATTAGGTTTTAATAGGGAATTGAAATTTGAGAATGTTGTTGATCAGTTAAATAGTATTGAAAGAAAAAAGAAGGTTTTTCGGTTTGTTTTTTTTTAAAATACCAGGCTCATTAGGAGAATTTGAGGAATAAGTATTGGGTCCAACAGATGGCAGTAGTACAACAATAATAGATGCAAGCTGCTGTTAAAATCAAAAGAACAAAAAGAAGCGGTTGGGGTCTATGCTTGGGCCCATAGACATGAATACGGGGCCAACCTTGACATTTCACAATTCGCCTCGCTCTGAGAAGAACGCTCTCCACGTTCTACGTTTGCAAGGCGTCGGCTCAGGTGATTGTTCTTATTGTGGGGAAACAGAAGGAGTAGAACGTGGTCTTTTTGTTTGTTTTTTTAACCATTCAACATGTCTTCAGTTTAATAACCCCAGTTGAGGATAAAATTAATTTGTTATGGCTCTGCTCTCTGATTAATGTCAAGACCAACCTTGAGGCATGCCAAGGCCTGACTGGCCTCCAGGAGCTCGTGCTCCAGCTTAGAGCAGTTTTCCAACACCTCTGACAGCTCAGAGATGGCGAACATTTCCTCTTTTATCAGCTGACACATCTCTGTCACCTTCTCTGTTAGCTGCTTCTGAAAGCTGCCCATCATTTCCTGGTCTCTGGTTTGCTCGTGGTTTATTTTTTCCACCATTTCTTGAGCTCTTTTCCTGATGCCATTAATGTACGAGCTGCTACAGTTCTCTTGAATCTCAGTCATGCTCACACTTGACTTGCTTCTTGACAAATCACAATCTGTATCTTACACCATCAGCGAGTCTTCATGTCCTTTCTTAGGAGTGGAAAGGGAGCTGGATGGAAGGTCATCAAAGAAGAAATCCATTTTGGTCTGTCTGACCATAAGGCAGAGTCTGTCACCCGGAAGTTATGCGATTGTATTTTTTTAGGGTAACTTTATTGGGACTCACATGTGTTAATTAATTGTAAGACATACATAAGAGAGGGAAAACAAATGTTGCCCTGCAACAGACTGGCGACCTGTCCAGGGTGACCCCGCCTCTCGCCCGGAACGTTACCTGGAGAGGCACCAGCAACCGTTCCGACCCCACTAAGGGACAAGGGTGTAAAGAAGATGGATGGATGGATGGATGGATGGATGGATGGATGGATGGATGGATGGATGGATGGATGGATGGATGGATGGATGGATGGATGGATGGATGGATGGGGAAACAAATGGAACGGGTAATGGAGATTTCAGCATCTATGACAAATTTTTTAGGGAAGCATCATTCTCAAGGTATAATACAAGCACTTATTAAATATTTAAAAGACACAAAATTAGACAGGATTTTGTGTGAGAGAGAGAGAGTATCAGTGTATATATATGATATAGTTATATTAAGGTTTTGAAGATATAAAAGTGAATTTCTGAATTACATCTCCGTCCAGTTGATGGCGGTAATGCACCTAGTTTGTAAACTGCCAGAAAAACGCTATAGAAGAAGAAGAAGAAGAAAAAGAAGAAGAAGAAGACGAAGAAGAAGAAGACGTCCCAGCTTCTTGGTAGCAACATCCAGTGTGTCATCGAAAGGCCTTGGGGATCTGACGGGATCCCTGCTGTTCTCTGCAGTGATTGACTGGATCTCTCGCGGCTTTCAGGGGATTTGGTTCACTTGTTCCCGACGTCGGAGGCCTTTTTGTTTTGCTTAATGCGTTTGAGGCCATTTGTTTGCTAACTGAGTTTTAAGTACCGTTTGAATTTCTGGGCTGCCAACACAAGACCATTTTAGCGACACCTGAGAAAGCAAACAGGGTCAAGAACTCGGACAAATTCAAATTTTCTACAGAGCTTTTCATCTAATTGGAGGATGTGTGTTTGAAGCCTGATCAAATTAAATCTCTGAATGTTAGATCTCTCCGATTTCCTCCACCTACAAAATGTGGTTAAAACTTTTCTTTTTACTCCTGTATTTCATGATGTTGTTTTTGCTAGCTCGACTTTTTGAGACTGTGGTCTGGTATGAGACTGGCATGTTCGCCACGCAGCTTGTAGACCCAGTTACTCTGAGTTACAATAAGTTGAAAACCATCTTGGAGTGCAGAGGACTGGGATACACCGGCCTGGCTGAGAAGAAGGACGTCAGCGAACTGGTGGAAAAATCAGGTAAAATCACTGGGAATGAATGGGTGAAAGGTGTTTTCGAAATATATATATATAAATATTTATATTGTTATACTTAAATGTTTTTTGTGTAATTTGGACTGAGGAACTGAGCGATTATTGTTAGAAATAATTACTTTTCTGTATTATAAAATTAAACTATTATTCTTTATTTCCAGAGATTTTAAAGTCATTTTTGTACTTGTTAACTCATGAAAGCCTATTTGAAGTTTGTTTAAATATTCTTTCTAACTCCACAGAGAAGACACATTTCATAATGTTAAAATTAGGCCTCTTCTGATTTGACCAGGGGTCTTCAACTCCAGGCCTTAAATGATGAAATCATAAAAATGTGTATATTGCAGTGACATTACACCTTTTAGGACCTTCAAAGATGCTTTACAAAAAAGAATAAAACTGCTGAAAATTGAGGAGGCTGTGGTGGATAGACCAGTTTACACAGGTGGGTTTTGAGTAATAATCTCAAAACCCACCTGTGCCACCCCACCTTCCAGAGAGGTGGGGTGGCAAAGAAAAGGCTCCATCCCCCATGGTACATGCTTGGTTCTGATGGGGGGTAGATAATTATTTGAGCTGTGGAATCAGAGATAAAGAAGGACAGACATGGGTAAGGTTGTGTATGTGGAAGAATGATGTCCTGGTGATGGCATTGATGTGGTTTTGGAAAGAGAGGGAGGAGATGGGAATGGTGCCAAAGTTTTGCACTATGGAGGAGACGGTGGCTGTGTGGCCATAGATGAGGAGGGAAATGGTCTGGGCTGAGGATAAGAGTTAATTGGGACCAGTAAAAAGTAGTTTTGTTTTGTTACTGTTGAGTTTTAGAAAGTTCCAGAGTTTGATATCATAATTAATAATAGTAATAATCATTTAATAACCTTTATTTAACCAGGTTTGTCCCATGAGAACAAAATATCCTGGCTAAGACAGGCAACATTCAGAGACAGAGGGAAAAGGTCAGAATTGTAACAATAAATATATATTAAAACATAAAAAAGGAATAATTAAGAAAATTAATAATTTCATTAGAGACTACAATTAATAATACTTCAGTTAATATAAATAGAACAGTAAAAAGAAACTCTAAAATGGGGTTTTAGCATTGATTTTAAAATAACTGGTTTTTCAGCAAATAGATCCACAATGATCTGTTAATGTCATTGAGGGAAAATGCTCAGTTTTAGGTTTTATTAGATCTTAGTGCTACCTTTGACCTGCACAGTGGCGCAGTTGGTAGAGCTGCTGTCTTGCAGCAAGAAGGTCCTGGGTTCGATTCCCGTGCTGGGGTCTTTCTGCATGGAGTTTGCATGTTCTCCCTGTGCATGGTGGGTTCTCTCTGGTACTCCAGCTTCTTCCCACAGTCCAAAAACATGACTGTCAGGTTAATTGGTCTCTCTAAATTCTCCCTGGGTTAAAGTGTGTGTGCATGGTTGTGTGTCCTGTATGTCTCTGTGTCGCCCTGCGACAGACTGGTGACCTGTCCAGGGTCAGGTGACCTCACCTGGAACGTTAGCTGGAGAGGCACCAGCAACCCTCCTGATCCCACTAAGGCACAAAGGTGTAAGAAAATGGATGGATGCTGCCTTTGACACTGTTGACCATGCAATCCTGTTAAACAGACTAAAGATCCTGGCTGATGTTTCTGATTCAACTTTGGACAGGTGACTCCGTCCCCTTAACGTGTGGGGTGCAACAAGGCTCAGTTTTGGGTCCACTTTTGTTTTCTTTTTATATTATTGCTGACATTATTCAGGCCTTTTCAGATATCTCTTATCACATTTACGCAGATGACATTCAATTGTGTTTTTTATTTAGACCTCATCAACTTGACAGGTTGGCCATCGTCGTCCAATGTTTGTCCCGTATCAGTGACTGGCTCTGCAGTAACACTCTGGTTTTAAGCACCAGTAAGACAGAAACTATGATTTTTTTCTCCCAGTCACTTGTGCCAAAATATAAGCCAGACAACTGCCTCCTGCCTGTTAGTAAAATCAAAGGTAAAAAAATCTAGGTCACACTTAATTCATCATTAGGCTTCGACTCACATTAAGGCTGTTTCCCGTTCTTGTTTCTTTCATTTGAGAAACATTTCTAAAATTAGACAAATGCTCTCCAGAGATCACCTGGAGAAAATCATTCATGCTTTTCTCTCATCTCATCTGGACTACAGTGATGCCCTTTTTAACTGCCTGGATAAATCCTCAGTTTCACGTTTGCAGTCAGTACAGAACGCGCCAGCTAGACTCATCTCCAAATCTAGTAAATTCTGTCATTTTGCTCCTGTTCCATATTCATTACACTGGTTCCCAAATTATTTTAGAATTTGTTTTAAAGTTCTTGTGTTGACATGCAAAGCATTACATGGCCAGACTCCTGATTCTTTGTCAGCTTTTAACTAAACATTCAGCTGCACATGGTCTTTGGTCTCAGTCTGAATCTTTTGGTTGTCCCACAAACATGGTTAAAAACTAAAGGGGGCCGGGCCTTTCAGTCAGTGACCCCAAGGCTGTGGAACAGCTGGCCCTTGTAGCTCCATTTTGTTTGACTCTGTGGAGGTTTTTAAAAAGCAACTAAAAAAGTTTTATTTTTCCAGGCTTTTATCTCTTGATTTTATTGTGTTTCTTATGTTGGTTTTATGTTTTGTATGGTTTTAAGGTTGATTTCTATTGTACAGTGCTTTGTGATTTTATGTTTGTGAAAAGTACTTTATGAATAAACTGCTTACTGACGGTGTTCAGGACCAGCTGCAGCTCTCTGAATGACTTTAAGGCAGACCTGTGAAGACAATACAGTAATCAGTTCGACCAAAAATATATCCATGGATGAATTTTTAAAGTATCCTTTTAAAAAGGCTCTGATGGTGGCTTTCAGGTCCTCTGAATCATTTTTTATTCTGCACACAGGAGAATTAACACAAGGGGAGCTGTATTCAGCCATCAAGAAAGCAAGAGAGCAGACAGAGGCTGGAAATTCCAGCACTACTACGGCCTTCAGTGGGGAGATGCACTTCTATGAACTGGTGGAGGACACAAAAGATGGAATTTGGCTGGTTCAGGTAAAACTGGGAATTTGTATGTAGTTATGGATAGAAAATGCAGAAAATTATTAGTGTCCTTTTAGCTTGGAAAAGCAGGGAACAATTCAGTTTTTAAAAAAAATAACAAAGGTCATACCCTGCTCTGAGAGTAACAGTATCAAAAATGCCAACTTGAAATACTGTGTTCAGTTCCTTTAACTCTTGTGTGATCTTCCATTAGACTGTTTTTCTATACCAGGGGTGGGCAATCCTGGTCCTGGGTGCCGGTGTCCTGCAACTCTTAGACGTCTCCCTGGTCTTGAATCTAACAGCTGAATCTCCTCCTCAGTGCAGTCAGGTTCTCCTGAGTCCTGCTAACGACTCATTATTTGACTCAGGTGTGTTGAAGTTGAGACACATCTAAAAGTTGCAGGAGGCCCTCCAGGCCTGGAGCTGCCCAGCCCTGTTCTATACAGATAGTTTATAATACTTCTCCATCTGCAAGCTGGATTAAAAAAAGCAATTGGTCACACAGAGGTGGGTACAGCATGCAAAACTTGTACTACTGTAAGAGTTGCACTTTGTGAACATATTTTTAAGATGTAGTCAATTACTCAAATGAGTAGAAAAAAGTATTTTAAAAAGCTACTGCGTAACAGGACATCTCATTTAATATTGTGAAATGTCAGACTGAGAAAAATATAAAATGTGTAAATTCATTTCAGACTGAAATTAAAATAATAAATGTATGTGTTGTGCAAAAATATTCATAACTGTTACATTTCCATATTTTGTCACATAACCACAAGCAAATATATTTCATAAGGATTTCAAGTGAAAAACCAACAAAGTTGTATACAATTGTGAAGTAGAAAATTATAAATGGTCCAAAACAATTTTTACAAATAAAAAACTGAAAAGTGCAGTGTGCAAAAATATTCAGCCCCATTTTCTCTGAGTGCAACCACTTGCCCGCAGCAGTACTGTGACCTTTGTGTGTGTGTGTGTATATATATACACACACACAGACACACTCTAACCCCTGGCTACATTTGTCTGTGAACCGTTCCATTATAGATTTTGCTTTATGTTTGGGATCTTTGTCTTGTTGGAAGATAAATCTCCATCCAGTCTCAGGTCTTTAAAGACTCCAACAGGTTTTCTTCCATTATGGTTCTGTATTTGGCTGCATCCATCTTCCCTGTCCCTGCTGAAGAAAAGCAGGCCCAAACCATGATGCTGCCACCACCATGTTTGACAGTATGGATGGTGTGTTAGGGTGATGAGCTGTGTTGCTTTTATGCCAAACATATCATTTTGCATTGTGGCCAAAAAGTTTGATTTTGGTTTCATCTGAGCAGAACTCCTTCTTCCACTTGTTTGCTGTGTCTCCCAGGTGGCTTGTGGCAAACTTTAAACAAAACTTTTTATGGATATCTTTGAGAAATGGCTTTCTTCTTGCCACTTTTCCATAAAGGCCAGATTTGTGTACGACTGATTGTTGTCCTATGGACAGACTCTCCCACCTCAGCTGTAGATCTCTGCAGTTCATCCAGAGTGATCCTGGGCCTCTTGGCTGCGTCTCTGATCAGTCTTCTCCTTGTTCGAGGTGAAAGTTTAGAGGGACGGCCGGGTCTTGGTAGATCTGGTCTGATACTCCTCCCATTTCAATATGATTGCTTGCTCAGTGCTCCTTGAGATGTTTAAAGCTTGGGAAATCTTGTTGTATCCAAATCCGACTTTAAACTTCTCCACAACAGTATCTTGGACCAGTATCTTGATGCTCTCTGTGCTTTAAACACAACTCTGAGACCATCACAGAGCAGGTCCATTTATAGGGACTTGATTAAAACACAGGTGGATTCTACTGATCATCAGTCATTTAGGACAACACTGGATCATTCAGAGATCCAAACTGAACTTCTGGAGTGAGTTTGCTGCACTGAAAGTAAAGGGGCCCAATAATATTGCACACCAAGGGCGTAGGTTTGGTCTAAGTTTTGGTGGGGACCTTGACACCCCCCCCCCCCCCCCGCAGCACAGTGAAATGCCGAAGAGCACCGAACATTTTTGAGAACGGGGGAAACCACATTGGCTTAATAACCCCTCCCCCCAACCATAACCATATCATACATCTTGTGTATACAACCAGATACAGTCATACTCAGCAGATCAGTTCAAGAACACTTTACTTTTTCCTTTACAAAATTCAGCAAACGTTACAAGTAAGATCAAAAGAAATATCCTCTGGATACTCCCTGGTCACTGGCACTCACACTGACTGCCTCCTATAGAGCAAACAAAGCGTAACCTGGTTTGTATTCACACTAGCTTAACTTAATTTAAGACTAACACTTCAAATGCCATATTTACTGAGATAATTTCACAGTATATTTCATATCTGAGAACTAACACCTCACCTGGAGCCCTGAAGCTCCAGCCACCTCTCCATCGTTCTGCTCTGCCCCTTGCTCTGCTGTCTGAGCATCCTATGTGAAAAAATATTACATAATTAACAGACCTATTCTACCTCACATTCAGTGCTGACCTTACTAAACACCGGACTTTACAACAAATGCGTTGCGTGATAGATATCTAACTTATGGGTCCACTCACTGTACTTACAGCCAACGTAGCGAAATAACTTCTAATGTCTGTCCTTTTCTTTTTTGGTGGCGACATGGTCTCGGAGACTCAGAAGGAGACGCGTGTGCCCAGCTAGCCGCCGCCTTTTGCAGCTAATCAAAGAACGTCCGACGATTCAACTGACTCCCCCTCCCCCCAGCCCCCCGACAGCACCGTTCCGACACGGTCTCGGAGGCTCATAATAAATGTCAAACTAAGAAGCTTCCGTTCCGCGCACCGCCTGTTGCTGCTAATCAAAGATCGTAGATCCACGTTCTTTGAGTCAATATGGCAAAAATTGGTCGGGACTTTTTCATATCCCGTGAATATTGGTCGGGACATGTCCCTACCGTCCCTACCCAAACCTACGCCCATGTTGCACACCCCACTTTGCAGTTTTTTTATTTGTTAAAAAAGTTAAAAATAAAATATCCAATAAACTTTGTTCCACCTCACGATTGTGTCCCACTTGTTGATTCTTCACAAAATAATATATAAATAAAACGCATCTTTTATTTATATATATATATATATATATATATATATATATATATATATATATATATATATATATATATATAAAAGATGTGTTTATCCAGTTTGGTTTACTGCACTTACCATAAAAGTAGAGAAAAATATGTATTCAAATTGGTATTCCTTTAAATACAGAGGGACACTATTTTTTCCCCCCACAAAACAACTGTCTGTCTGAACATGTTAATTTTCACTGTGACATCATCATATCCACTTGTATACTTGCAGGTTGTAGCCCAGGACCAGGAAGCTGTGCTCAGTCAAACGAACTGGGGAAAAATGGTGCTGAAGCTGTCTCAGTTTGGAATCAGAACTGGAATCTTAAACTGCTCCACTGACTTTAGGTAGGAATTGGCTAGTTCATCCCAAAATGTGCTTTTTAAACTAACTGTACAGAACCTAGTTATATGGATTGGTGCTCTGTTAAAGTGGTAATAACTTTGAAGTGTTTTTGAAAAGTTTCTTGTCATGGAAAAGATGCAAAGCAACTAAAATGAGTCGGCGCAGTAGGATTTATTGGATGTATAGAATAAGTAAACGGTATTTGGCCTGTACTCCTGGTCCACTGGATTTATCAAGTCCAGAGGACCCCAAAGCACGTCACACTGCATTCAGTCCTTCATGCACAGTTTGACAGAGGTGAGACTGCCATTCACTGGTGGGTGAAATGTCTTGCCCAAGGACACAATGACAGAGGCGGTCAAACCAGCAACCCTATATACCAGTGTTTCTCCACCCTGGTCCTGACCGCCCCACTGTCCTGCATGTTTTAGGTGTTTCCCTTCTGCCACACCTGAATTGTATCTCTGGGTGATTAACAGGCTTCTGCAGTACCTGATGGTCATGGTGTCATTTGAATCAGCTGTTCTGGAATAGAGGCTCCAGAGCAGGGGGGCGGTGAGGACCAGGGGGGAGAAACACTGGTGTATAATGTAGGGTTGAATGGCCTATGGAGGCATACAGAAAATAGCCATCAACTGATCTGAGTCCTTATCATTATGTTATCAGGAAATATCAGGATTTATTTGAGTCTAGAACTACAACCTCGAGGTTCTCCTTTGGTGAGTGCTGCAGATGTCAGGGGAATATTGAACACAGCTGCTGCGCTGATGGCCTGCCCACAACGAGGAACAGACAATATAAAAGGAAAATCTCATTACATGAACCGTGACCAAAGCAGTGTTGACCAATTTCATGATAAGACTGCACATGACCTAAAGCAGAAGAGGGGTAAGGAGCACATTACAAAATGTTGCATTATATGCCAGTGCATGACAGCCTGACCTCTGACAGGTTACCCCAGGGCAGCTGTGGCTACAGTCCAGTAGCTTGCTACCATCAGCATGAATGACTGAATGTTGTGTGAAGGTGTTAGGGTTTTTTAATCAGGGTACACTTCAGATTTGTATAGTTTCTCATTGTAATTTTTAGAGCATAAATAAAAATTTTTCTAGTCCTTCTGTCAGAATATTTCCTTCTTAACTTAAGTAGAACGAATGATGTTTCTTGGTCCAGTATTTCTTTTAGTTGTGCTCCACAGGGGCAGATTCAATGTCCCTTCTGAAGCTTATGTTCATCCTTCAACATTTTTTTTCATTATGTTCTTGGTTTTTAGCTGTTGTGCAAATGATTATCCATCCCCCCTGCATGTGGCCTTAAAACCTTACCATATTATTGGATTGATCATATTTAAATGAAAATATTTTTACATTTTCTCCTTTATTAAAGTAATATGTTATCACCCAAGACTGATTGATTAAACCTCCATTGTTTGATGTAATTTACTTAAAAAAGGAGGAAAAAGGAAGGAGCATAATGTGCAATAAGAATTATAGATTTAGGAATTTACCACATTTTGGAAATCAAGCTCCAGCAGATCAGAGCTGTGTGATCATGTGTGAGGATCACAGGCTTCAAAAAAAGGAGGTTTAGATGGATGCAAGTCTGGACTGAACACATTCTTCAATAGGCTCAGCTCTGGAACAAACTAAGCATCCTCTCCTACCCCAAGCCACACAGATATCCCAGCCTTCTTTGACTTTCTCTTTTCTGTCACACCTCAAATGTTTTATGTTCCACCTCAGTCATGGAATCTTCTATAAATTTATCTTCAACCAAATAAGGTTGCTACTCCCTTTGCCTACCAATTCCACCCGTTTATCTCTAGAAGTCAGGTGAAGAGGCATCTACACTCTAAGAAATAATCCTGTAAATTTACAGTAACATACTGGCAGCTATAGATGCCAGAAGTTTATTGTAAATGCACAGTAGCTGTACCGTAATTAATCCTGACTGTAGATTACCGTCAATGCAAGTACAGCATAGATACTGTGAAAGAACGGTAAACTACTGGCATCTGTAGCTGCCAGTAGTTTACCGTTCTTTTGGAAGAATGGTAAAAAATAAAAAATAAAAATACTGGTAGCTACAGACGCCAGTTTTTTTTTTCTTTTTTTTTTTTTAACCGTTCTTTCAGATAAACGGTAAAAAAAAAAAAGCTGCTGTCTGTAGATGCCAGTATTTTACTGGACATTTACCTTTTTAATCCTGTACCTTTTAAAGTGGTGTACTGTAAGTAAATAATGTAATGACGCCAACAGGGTTTATTAGAAATAAGAGCGAGCTGCTAGTCCTGAGGCTGCAGCTCTGAACTCTCCACTCTTCCGGTGTTCTGTCAGATCAGCATCGGTCCTGGTCCACCTGCTCCCCTGATCCCCCCTCCACATGACGGGTCCATCACATGTGAGTGGAAGTCAGCAGTCAGACAGGGGAAGCCCATAACACTCTACACATAACAGTGATCACAATGCAACTTACAACAAATACACATAACCATATGGACCCCAGCAGAACTAAAATACAGAATCGTTAAAATACTACGGTGGTCGACAGGTGCAAACACGAGAAAAACAAATACAACAAAGAAAAGACGCAAACAAAAAAGAGATGCAAAAAATATATAAAAACAAGTGTTCCAGACCACTAGAGCTTTGTGTCCGAGTTCAGGGTCTGCATCATTTCAAGCTTATTCTTTCATGGGCTGAGAAACGACCCGGTCTACGGAAGAGGGGTCCTGTGAAGGCAGAGAGCATTGCAGAGAAGCTGTAGCCTTCAGCTAGCTGCCTAGCCTCCACCTCGGCGTTATGTTGCTTAGCAGCCGTGATACAACATGATTTAAACAATGTTTGTAGGCGAGAATGTAGATGTACAAATCTCACATTTCTGCTCGGTTCATCAGTGCATCACCTAATTGCAATATCTGTCCGACGTTTTCGGAGATGTCTGCTCCTGCTGTATTAGCACCCAGCTCCCCTCGCCTGCTGCCAGCTGGTCCAGGTTTAGTATACCACGGGAGAACACCTGACTCATTTGGGCTTTCCCAAATGGCAGTTAGTTAAACACAGATATTAAGTCAGGTAACATCTAGATGTAATATTTTGGTTCACTCAAATATTTCATTTATTCCTGAGCAAATCGGTTTGACTTTTTAAAGTTAAGCCTAAAAACACAATAGTTTGATTAAACTGTATTGTCTTACCTGAGATTTGGAGAGTATTTGAAAAGGGATACTTTGCTTACATTCCTTGTGTAAATGTGCTATACGTGTTTGAACATTTTAGAATCAGACTAAGATTTTTTAAATATGCAACAGCCTTTATTACAAAAGGTGGAGAGTAATAGAGAAATCAGGAGAAAAAAAAAATACTTCGAGTCCCGTTGTTTTTTCCTTCACCGCTGTGTGATTCACGTTGTCACGGTTGCTAAGCAACATAACGCCACGGTAGAGGCTAAGCAGCTAGCTGAAAGCTACAGCTTCTCTCTTCTGGTTGTCGAGGACCCAAGGATGCAAAACCTGACTTCGGACACAGCTGTTCTTTGTTCAACTCCTCCTAGTGGTCTGGATCACTTCTGTTTTCAGCATTTTTTGTTTGCATCTCTTTTTTGTTGCATGTGTTTTTATCGTCTTTGCTGGGTGTTTGTACCTGTTGGCCACCGTAAAATACAGTGGTTAAAGTAAATATACCTTCAAATACTGGCGTCTGTAGGTTCCAGTATTTTTTACTGTAAATTTAGTTTTACTACTGCATTCACTTTGAGTAAGCTACTGCAAAAAAACTGTAATGCTACTTTTTAAAGTACAGTCTTAGTTTTACTATAGAACATATTAATGTTCTATCTATCAGGTTAGGTATTAACCTAACCTGAATGAGATGCCACTCAAAGTCCATCAGGTTTTTGATGAGGGTGGAAACCTGAACATTGACCATCACTTTTTATTTTGAATGGTCTTTCCTGTCTTTTTGGATACCATCTTCCCATGACCAGCTTTTGTGCCCCTTTCTGGGTTAATCCCAATGAAGCGACTAAAAAACAAAATCAAAAATGAGAAAATTTCTGAGAATATAAATAGTGTGGCATTTTGAATACAGCTGGTACAATATATATAAATAAAGCTGTTTTTAATTACGTAAAGAGAAAACATCACCACCTTTATCAAATGTTAATTATAACTTGCTTTAGAACTTTAAAACCATGTCATTGTAAAAAAAATTATAGGAATGGTTTTACCGTTGAATGAACCAAAGTCTTGGCTGCCTTATGTTAATATTGGAGGTTGAAGATGAAGAAGATGGACAACACTGTCCTGTCTGGAATGTTGGCTGGAGCCTCTCAAAGACAATATGGCCTTCATTGCTGACCATGCAGAAAACTGCTTGCCACAGGGACTGTAATAAACCAAGTCCTTAATTGAACGAACATAAAACAAATCCTCTTATTGATACAGTATGCATTTAAATGATCATCATAATAAATAGTGTCCACTCTGCCAGGTAAAGTAAAAGCAAGGATCTTAAACTCCTCAATTGTCGTGCAAGTCACATCAATGTTGAAAACTGTAGGCTGGATTAATTTACAGAAGTTGTAGAGAAATTCATGGTACTTTGCACTGAAGGTGAAGTGTGCATTCAAAGTTAATCAAAAACTACCTTGGATGATCTTGTGATCACTGAAGGTGAAGTGTCTTTGGTGCTGCTCTTGTTTTCACCAAAATGCAGGAGGAAGAGCTGTCCTGGTTGCACGGCAATGAGGAAGGCTTCAACACTGGCTTGCGTCTTTGACATAATAAGACGAATAATAAAAATTATTAATAAATATATTTAGCAGCACAGCTACATTCAGATGGCAAACAAAGCCAATGAGAAAGTGCTTCTACAAAGACGTAGGATCATTAGAATAATCACATATCTGCACATATCTGAAAACACGGTCCACAGTTTGACATGAGGCATTTTGGATTCTTCTTGTGGCCTTTAGATGTAGGACGAAGCACATGAACCAACAGAAGAATGCCTGGTTTTCTCAGCCTGGAGGAACCACAGGATAAATAGCAGACACATTAGGATAATAAATAAACATTTTAAAGAGAATTGTGACCAAAACTAACCAGACCCACCTGTGTGTGTGTGTGTGTGTGTGTTTGTGTCACCATCACAGTCATTCAAAATACTTTGTCCAACCGGTTTATCCTGGAGAGCATTTTTCACCACCTACAACATAAAGCATAAAAATGTCAGAAATAATTACCATGAACACATCTCAGACATTAGGCATTATAGAAATTAGTCAGTTTATAGAAACATTCTGGAGAGGATTTCTTCTACCAGCTTGTGAGAAGAAATGTGTTGAAGTCATCATAACAGGCTTCAGTCACCAACATGAAGTACTAATGAAGAAAAAAGAGGCAGCCAATATGTCATTGTTTATTATCATTATTATTTATAGAGACACTCTCCCCATTATGCCGTCTATAGCCGAAAACTTCAAGAAAACGACTCCGCAGCTAAATAATGTTAACTCAAACTGCCTTTCTGACAGTTTTAATGTTTGTTTAACCACCGACACCCCGTGCTACACCTGCTTGGCTAGCTTTAGCTGCTAACAAAAATAATAACCAAGGGTGCTCACGTCAAGTCCTCGAGAGGTCCTGCAACTTTTCGATGCATCTTTACTCCAACAGACCAGGATCAGCTCCGAACGGACCTGCTAACCAGCTTTTCATTTGACTCAGGTGTGTTAATTGGAGCAGGGAAGCATCTGAAAGTTGCAGGATAGCAGCTCTCAAGGACTGGACTTGAGCTCCCCTGTACTGAACAGTCGTACCGCGATATTCAAACAAATAAACTTATGTTAAGCATAAGTTGATACTCTTGCGCAAACAGAAAGTTATAAATCATAAAAAAATAATCAAAATCAAAAACATGATGATCTTAACATGGAACTTATCTTGTTTTGTTTTGTTGTTTTTAATAGATCTTTATTGAGATACAGAATATATAACAGTACAAACACAGCATATATTGTGGTATAATGTCCGCTAGGGAGTTATAAACATTGAGACAATACATCACCAGAACAAAAAGGGCAAGTTTTAATAGCTTTGGGGAACTTACCTTGATAAGCTCCAGACAAGACGCCATACTGCTGTCTCCCAGCAAACACGTGACGTCACAGATACGTTGCGATTGTGGGAGCAACTCTTTATGAAACACCATTTCTTTAGGGAAACTGACAAACCTATCTTTGAATTTGACTAAACAAGTAACATTGTATTTTTAACATACAACACCAACACTGGTAATCTAACACTTTGATTATGCTCTATAGATTTCGATTCATTCCCTGAAAGATTTATTATGGAATGTATTTTTTTCTTTCCGTTTAATATTGTCTTTAAATGCTGGTCCTCTAAGATGCAAATACAAGTAAAATGTCTTGCCTTGGAAAAAAACTATATTGTACAATTATTTTATGGTAGTTTACTGCCAGTCATCAGTCTTGATTGTGACAACAGAAGAAGACATCAAATTGACAATATCCTACCGTATTTTGGAATAACAGTATGTTACTGCTGGAATTTCGCTGTAAATTTACAGCCATTTCTAAGAGTGTAGAGAGGTTGAACTCACCACACTGTTTCTGTATACTATGTATGTGTGTAAATATGTATGTGGGTATCTGTCTGTACATATGTATAACATCTCACAGCTTGCATGTACAGATGGATGTAGCATTGTAATACAGCTGCCATCCAGAAGAGGGCGACACTGGCCATCCTTAAGCAGAGCCAGTTGATGAGACAAATAATCTTAATGGAGGCATACCAGAATAGGGTCCAGAGTCCAGTATGCAATGCAAAATGCACTTTATGCAGTTCTGTTCTGAAATATAAATACTTAACAATGTCCTTAAATTTCACCTTAATACTGGTGATTTATCTTTGCTGCTTATCAGAGCAGGGCTAACAGGAATTACTACTAAGCTATACAGGTGAGTGTAATTCCTGGAAAGCAGAGGGCATTATGCAAAAAACTTGTAACATGATTGAAAAAGACAAGGTACCAATAAGCAATGTGGATGGTGAGGGTTTTCACAAATGAATGCATTTCCTGGAGCCAAGTCCTTTGAAACAACCAGCTGCCCGTATAGAGGGGCACTACAACAAGAAGAGAGCTGAGCTGAAAGCATGACTAACAGCACGAAGTTAGTGCATCTACAATCACTCTCAACACTGATTGTAGACTGCCCTGACAGCAGAGCCTAAAATCTTTAACCTAAATGTTATAGTGTCTTTATAGTTTTATATTTCTTTGTTCACGAGGGAACATGGAGGAAGGAGTTTTACATTTTAATTCTTTGTACCTTTTTGTATTCAGCAACCTAATAGATTACTATTATATAGTTATATGTTATAAATATTTAAGTTCAATAACATTGTTCTTGTTTATTCGGTAAGTATTCAATACAGCCGACACAAAATTATTTTTTTAAATTTAGGGTTATGGCACAAGAGGTGGCACAGTCAGATTTAAAGCAAGGCTAGATACAAAGAAAACACAAAGCAGCTGTGCAACAGATGGACTTCATCTTCACTGTCTGCACGTGCATACAGTAACACTTAGGAGTCAGCCTGCTTACTTTGAAGGAAAATGCTGTTGCTTGTTTCTTCCTAAACTTGTTGCTTCAAAAACTTGATCCTTAAACACAGCCTGTTTAAACTCCCCTATGGCAGAAGACTACAGTTCATCCGGACCAGAACTTCCTGCCACTAGAACAGTTTCTTTCCCTTAGCTATTAGACAGTCGAACAGTCGATATTTGATTCTGGCATAACACAGTCACTTGATCAACCTGCTACTCAGCACATGCATACATATTTTTGTTTTTCATATTTTTTTTCATTATTTATTTTTTACATAAAAACAATTTCCTAACCTGCGAACTTGTTTACTGGCAGTGGCAATAAAAGTGATTCTGATTATGTTCATTTCCAAAACGCATTCACTGTCAGTAAAATGGATCTCTGTAAAAATGTATTTGACATCTTGGTTGTCTTCTTTCCACTAGGTCATGTATCAAACGTGGTTGGCAACGCTCAATGGTCATCATGTCTGCTCCTCAAACTTCAGCTTCAAAGGGTAAAGTGATGCTAAAAGAATATGTTGGACAGTACATTGAAACTGAACACATCTTTCGGTGGATGACCTCCCACCTGGCTCGTCGAATCAAAACTGTACATCAGTCTGCACAACTACTTGAGGAGTGGCACTCTGATCCAGCTCATCCAATCAAGATGTTTCTGTTCACCCATCTGTCCCAACCTCCTGCCTTCTTCTCCTCACTGTCTGTTAAGTTCACTGGCAGAATCGAGTTTATTTTTGTGGATGTACGTCACTGGGACAACCGGAGCACCCTCTTAGATATTGGTGTGACACAGAGCCCTTCTTACATACTTAAGATGCCAGAGGGTATCTATCACTATGGTAACAGGTAACAGTGAGCATGGACAAAATGTACTATAATTTGTTAGAGACAACTGTAAATTGTCTTTTGTCTTTCATGCTACTTTTTCTATGTTTCTTTCTTTAATGTTAGAATTATACTTCTTTTAAACTTTTTTTTTTCTTCTGTCTTCCTGAAGCACTGGGGAGTTTCTGTCTCTTGCTGCCATGGATACATTCCTGCGTTCGGTCCAGCCTGAAGTCAATGACCTGTTTGTCCTCAGCCTGGTACTCATAAATTTGCTGGCCTGGATGGACTTCTTCATTACACAGGTCACTTATTATGTTTTAATCAGACACTTTGGGGCAAAGAGCAAATCCTGAAGTTGTGTGGTTCTCTTTTAAGCTGGTTTAAAAATGTTTATTTTACCAGGCTATGTTGTAAACAAGAACCAGTTCTTATTCACTGCATAATCCAGTTAAAATGTTCTCTAAAAGTGCTAAAACACAAAAATGAAATTCAATGTAGTCCAGATAATAGCAGGTGTCGTCTCAAGGCACTTCACAAAAAAAGATAGTTTCAATTCAATTACACATACATTCCTATTGATGCATGTGGCCTGTATTTGTGTGGGTTTTGTACGACACACACGATGCGCGATGGAGATGTAGTCGTGCTCTTGCGTAATGCGCATGACCCACTGAGAGTAATTTTTTTTTACAAATTACGCTGAATAATGAAGACATGAAAGCAAAGCCTACCCCTGTGATCCATGGGAAGAAGAGGATGGGGATTCCCAGGTTCAGGTGGTGTGTCTAAGATGGCTAGATTTTTGATTAGATTTAACTGTTTAACCTTCCTGCAATCTTAACATGACGCTCAGGAAGAGCATAGTAGATGTCATGGTTGTCCAAACGGGTGACCCATCAGCTCTTCAGTATGTGAAAACTCAAAAAAGCTCATAAACCGGCGACCCCGCCAGAACCGCACACACGGTAAAGAGCTCAGGCGAGATCCAAACGACCGGAAGGGTTCAAACTCATCATTCATTTTTAGCTTACAGAAGAAGAGTCAAGCAGCCAAATAAATACAAGTAAACTGACCAATAACATTTAGGCTTAGGATGGACATGTGTCCACCCCCACAGACTCACACAGATGTGGGCTACAAGATTTTTTAATACAAAAGATCTTTTTTTCCTCCATAATTTTGTTGCTAGTAAAGAGGGTTAGATAATAAAAAAAAATCCAAAATCTATTCTTTTCTTTTTTTAGAGAAAAATCTCAAGGCATGCACAGTACATACAGCTGCACGTGCTATGGTCTGATCACATAATAATGCAGGGTTTCCCCCAGAAAACTTGCTAAGCTCGGTGATCGGGGTGCCGAGGCGGTCCACCGTGTTTTTGTATTAAAATATGTTAAGCAGACAGGAAAAGTAAAAATATTACTGAGTAATTATATGTTACGAGAAAACATTGCCAGTGAAACCTGTCTAAACCCACAGCTAGTCTTAAAAACAACAAATCAAAAAATACAATTAAAATGAATATCAATTATTTGCACTTCTGTTTAATCAAAATTATGTCAGCACCTCCATAAGGCCCCAGGCCTTCAGGGGCCCATAAATGCTAATATTTAAACACAGACCACATATGTGTAAATGTAACATTTGTTAATTTAGATCACAGGTGTCAAACTCCAGTCCTCGAGGCCCGGTGTCCTGCAACTTTTAGATGTGCCTCTGCTGCACCACACCTGAATAGAATAATTAGGTCATTAGCAGGACTCTGGTGAACTGATCTACACAAGGAGGAGGTAATTAAGCCATTTCATTCCAGTGTTTTGTACCTGTGGTACATCTAAAAACTGCAGGACACCGGCCCTCGAGGACTGGAGTTTGACACCCCTGATTTAGATGTTCAATGCTGCTAAATTTGATTCAATGGTTTCAGCACATGTAAATTAAAAGATTTTAAATTGTTTAACATCTAAATGTTAGATTTTAAGGAGCTGGCAAGTTTACTTTGTAAAAGTTCAAAGAACAATATTCATAGATTGTTTTGTTCCCATAGCTACAATCTGATGCTGTGAGTTTAATCTTTTAGTTTGAGCTCTGTTTATTCACAGATACAAATTAGTGAACTGCAATTATAACGTATTGGTTTTAGGTTGTCCAGTTAAATTACTTCCCCTCTCTCAGATTAAATCCAACACAGAAGCTGTTAGTGGTGCTGATGATTTTAGCAGGAAGAGGGGCTCCTGAGTCAGATTCTGCTCCAGGCCTCATGCAGCCTTGGACCGGCCCTGCATGATGAGTTAGATCCACTGCGCAACACACGGGAGATTTAATTTAATGCTGCTAATGTGGCTTTAGTAGCTCTCCCATTTCATATCTGTTGCGTTTTGGTAACACTTTATTCAAAGGGGTGTGAATAAGACTAACATGACACTGTCATGAACATCAGTAAGTCTTCATGAGTATTTATGACTGTTGTCAAAGCGTCATTCGGTAAATCATGACACTTTTAATACAAAGTTTACATTTAAAATGTCTTCGTTATGACAGCTTGTAATTAACCAAGAATCATATGTCATAAATATGTCATATAGGAGTCATAATGATTTAATTGTTATCACACTAACAAAAGCTTTAACAAAACAGCGATTAATATTCCCACTACCTGAAATAAAGCGAAACAAGTAGGACCAACAAAGATTTAATTAAGCTTTATTACACTGTCAAATGATTTTATAACAGTCAAGAACAATTTCTTTTACCTCAAGTGAATTGAAACTAGTAGCAACAATTACAAAGATGTCATTTAGTTTTATTACAGTGTCAAATGCTATGCTAACAGAGTTACTGATATTAAGTCTTACCTCAAATGTAGTGAAACACACTGGACTACTTATAACTACCATCATAACTGCAGAACAAACCCTTTGTACATTGGAATAAAACAAAAGATAACTTGTTCTAAGATAACAGAGGGTTTAACGTCTGGTCAGTATATTGTTACTCTGAAATGCTGATTGAAAAACTAAAACAGAATTACTTATTCTTTAACTTAAGAAAATAGGTTCTTTCAACAGTAACATTTTTTGCTTTATGTCAGCCATCTCCTTCGTAATAGTCTTCCTGTAATGCTCTGAAAACAGGAGATCTTCTTCTTGTCTTCATTTCCTGGAAGCAGCTCTTTGAAGGTGTCCAGAAATGCTCAGAAATTTCAGCTGTTCTTGCAATAGTTAATCATGGTGAAAGCCTTTTCATGAATTCAAACTTGGTGAATCTCTTCTGGACATTCTCATAGTCGGTGATGACTCAATTCATTGTGGTCACTTAAAAAAAGAACAAAAACAAAAAACAATGTCATCATATTCCAGCATTTATTTAAATACCATTTCAAAAATGTCCCTTGCTGCTCACTGTCAGAATGGTAGACTGGCAGACAAATGCCTAGTTAACATGACTGGTTGTTATAAAGTGCAATACAATTATTTCTTAATACAAGTGGAATGATAACTGGAGCTGAACAAAATTATTCTGATCAAATATTTGTCTGGCAGAAGTTCAGACAGACTGTCACTGTTATTCGAATGCATCATTTAACATATAGTTTTAGGCACATGAATGCATCTTTTTACTTAATGAGCATTCTAAATTATTTCTAACCAGATACTCTAACTTAGGGTTGTTTGCAAGAAGCTTATTAATAAATAAATAGATTTAACATCAGTTTTCGTTGTCTAAAACGTAACTTAACTCAGCTGGTGAATGTTGATTCCTGCTCCCCATTCCCCTCTTACCTGGCTGTCCCACCCCACTTCACATGGTGAAAATATTAACACAAAAACGACTTACCTAATTTTCTTGGGGAATATTTCATCTGCTTCTTTCTCTTTGGTCAAATATGAACTTCTTCCTCTGGTGGCTGGTCCTTATGATCATCCTCCACACTCGTAGCATGTCTTCATTAGCCAACTTTGTCCTCCCCACCATGTGTCCTTAGGCTAGCCTGGGTCTTCATGTGGCTAAACTTGCCAAAGCAAAGAACACAAACTCTGTGTCACATCAGCCAAGTCGCTAAATAATGCACATAAAGGATAACTTTGACTAATATATTAGCTTTTAATTGCTAGATTAAAATTGAGGGAAAAAACCTATTTACCTGTCTTTAAAATATATTTCATATTAAGGGCTAATGTTACAGTAATTGTGTTTAATAACTTTAGCTAACATTAACTTACAGCAAGGTAGGATTGGCTTGAATTGCTTATAGCTAACATTACAGAGAAAGAGAACATAGTCAATGTTATTTTCTCAAAGAAAATGTAAAGTTAATAAGACACATACCTCATATGTATTAGGTCAGTGGTCCCCAACCTTTTTATTACCGCTCCCCGGTCAAGACTTGGAAATTTTGGTACAGCCTGGGGAGCGGGGGCGACGTCAGATAAGGCTTCTGCATGTTGATGTTCCCGCTAAATCCTTAATATACCCAATTTGGGTTGTCTTGGCCCTTTTATCACAGCCTGTGGGTTTTTTCCTGACTGGGAACGAGAATACAACCTGTTGAATGTGACAGGTAGCCAATCAGAAAGCGCGGTGACGTAAGAACAGAGGGGAATCCCAAACAGCTGACATATCGCGCAACTGAGAGTCCGGTGGATATCGGAGATGATATATGGAAATGTTTATTATTATATGTAAAGGTCATTATTATATATGTTTATGTTTATTCAGTTAAAAATGTTAACTATGAAAAAACATATTCACCTCCAAATCATAGTGCAGCAAATAGAGCGGCTGCTCCCGTCGTCTTTTATCACCGCCTTTTCTTTTTGTTTCTTTTATCTCTTAAAATGTCTCCACAAACTGTCACTATTGCTTCTACATCGTCATCCGTGTTTGGTTCTTCTAAATTCCCGTATGCTATGTTGGGGGTTTTGTGGATTTTCTTCTGGAATCGGGATGTTCGTGACTGGAATCGGTTCGTGTGGTTTGTTGCTCCTGCCTTGTGGCTGAACACGAACCGATCGAACCTGTTGTACTTTTATCAGCTCTGTGGTCACAGAGGTTTGGAGAATCGGCCGACAATCCTTAAATCTTGCCGTCTAAACCAGACTTAAGACTCACAAGCTCTACTCATCTCCTCTCGACCACTGCCCAAACGCTCTCTGACTCTGGTCGCCATGGTAACGTTTACATATCCCTTCAAAATAAGATACAGATGCGCCACAAAATCTAACATTTTACTTTCGTGAAAATTTTAACTCATGATAACGACTAACTGGAGCCCTGAGCTTGTTTCTCTGCAACAAGACGGTCCCATCTGGGAGTGATGGAGACAATGACACCCAAAGTGTTGCTTATATCCACAGCCTGCTTGGTCTCTACGAGGTGAAGCAGTTTGAAGCTTCATTGCCTCATTAGCAGCCGGTTGCCGCATGTTACACAGAGCGGCTTGTAATGTTTGACTCACCTACTGGTCCAGGATAAATCCATCCTCCTGTCTCTTCTCTGGGGCTTTTCCCCTTTGCAAAGAAACTTTCCAAAGACATCTGATCTGTTTCTTACTCATTTTGCTGCTTGTGCGCTCAGTGTTGGCGCGCAAGTAGCCGAGAGAATCCGGTTAAAGGATTTTCAAAATAAAAGATCATCCAGACTCAAATAATACATAAAACGGAAATATTTAATTATTTCTTGCGTGGCCTGGTACCAATTGGTCCATGGACCCGTACCGGTCCACGGACCGGGGGTTGGGGACCACTGCGTTAGAGAGAGAGAGTGAGAAGTTCTTTTAACTGGGAGGTCTGCTGCTCCTTCACTTTGAGAGGAGCCAGTTCAGGTGACTTGGGCCACCTGAACTGGCTCAAGGCTCGAGGATGCCACCTGGATGCATCATTGTTGAGGTGATCCAAATAAACACGCTCGTCTTGGCTGGCCTGGGTCTGCTTTAGGATTCTCCTGGAGTAGCTGACCCAAGTGGCTCCTCTACAAAAGTTTGGGCCGCTCTGCTTAGGCCATTGCCTTCGGGTTGTGAAAAAAAAACAAAAAAAACAATTGAAGCTTACTGTAAAAATGATAGTATATTAAAATGATTTAATACTTAAAATGGAACTAAACCCAATGTAAAAGCACAAGCCTGCTTGATGAGTATGGCCAAGTGTGGGAATAAGTGGAGGTGGTTAAAGGGGGGCGGTCAGGACAAGGACAAGACATGGTTTCCAACTTAGCAACTCAGTCAATGCACACAATTCCAACTCCTGACTGAACTTGCGTGTTTGAGTGAGATGGTTTTACACCCAAATGCAGGGGTGTGATGTAGACATCGACCAAGCTGTACAGTTTTTAGTCAACACAAAAATTCAACTGCAGCAGCCTTCCTTTAACCCAAAGAGGGCAGGATTAAGACAATTTTAGGCCAAATAATGCAAAATAAACAAGTTTACATGGAAATGTCACAATTTGCTCAGTAACAAGAGATAGCACCCTTAAGGCCAAATTTATATAGCTTATCTGCACAAAAAGCTTATGTGGGGTTTACCTATATTTGAAAGAAATATTATTCTACGTAGTGAGTTCACGCAAAGCTATTGTTCTTTATACAAGGTCACCTTGTTTTCCTGAAACTATATTCATATATTCATAAAATAGAATGTTACCTTTTTTTCTTCCTGCCATTAATTTTTATTTATCATTCCTATTTATTTTCATTCACAGGGAGCAACAGTCAAGCGATTTGTTGTTCTGATCAGAACACTTGGAACCTACAACTCCATATTGCTGGTGTCTTGGCTTCCTGTTTTGGTAGGAAACCATCTGAATCGTATTTTTACAGCTGCCTTCTATTCAATATTATGTTAATCAATTAATGGGTTGAAACACTAAACTAAAAAATAAGTAAGTAAATATACTGGCTTGCAAAACTACTCATCCCCCTGTTCACAAAGTTTTATTCCAAAGTACACAGGGTTTGTTCCAAAACTATCCTGCTAATTATAATAGTCCAGTGTGTTCCACTTTACTTCAGGTAAGATTTTAATATTAATAATGACTGTTTTTTTAAAGCATTTGACAGTGTAATAAAGCATATTGATGTATTTATTATTGCATCTACTTGTGCCACTTGAGGTAAGGGGAAATATTAATGACTGTTGTTAAAGCTTTTGACTGTGAATAACACTTAATGACAACTATAACTAGTCCACTGTGAAAGGGAAAATATTAATGTCACAATTATAATGACTCAGTTAGGGCCAACAAGAAATGACAGGGAAATGTAATAATACACAAAGATACATAAAAACCTTTTAATGTTTGATAATGTTTGATAATTAATATCTGTTTATGACAAATGATTCTTATTTAATGTCGAGTTGTCACAACAAAGACATTTTAAACATTTTAAATGTGAAAAACCCACCCCATAAAATCCAGGCAACCAAAACTTCCTCTGTTGCTCTAGCAGCTGCTAACCTAAACTACCTTTTGCCTTGATATCTCCGCCTTAGCACCTCTGAGAGATCTAGAATTATAACATCAAAAGATTTTGTTGAGTTAACCCCTCTGAGCTTTTTCAATTTTTAAAGCCGTCTGCAGCCAAATTGCTCTTGTACAGAGCCTGTAAGGAGACAAGGAGGGGAAGAAAATCCCAACTTATTTTCTTGCAATCCCGGGAAACCTTTTAAAAAATCATGCATTTCTTTGTTGAGTGAAAAGGTTGTTATGCAGTTTCTGCAATGCCAGTAGTGGTGGTAGAGTCTAAACAACAGACATAGAGGACAATTTACAATGCTTTCTATGGTCTAGAGGTGTCCCAGATGACGATATTATGCAAAGAGTCACAAAGCCAAAATTGGTTTCCAATTGCAGCTTCCAATTCGGGAAGGGCAAACAGGGCAAATCCACCTTTTTTTTCACCAGCTTCAGTATCTTTCATTTACTGTAGTTAAAAAACTATAACACCTAGACTTCTCAAACCTGGGCTAGATTATTCTGATCTAATAGCAGAATATTTAAAACCAAGTTTGTGATTTGTGAAACTTCATTAAAGGGCGATTTCAATACTTTATTTGCATCCACATGATAACTGAACTCCTCCTTCACCAAATTGCTGTTTGGCACTTTTAGCTTTCTATTTTCTCTCTCTTTTTATATTCAGCGTAGCGAGACTTGATCCTACTTATCAAGCAGTGTAGTAAGCTCAGTTACTTATTCGAAGTAGTTTAAAATGTTTATTTCTAAGGAAACCCAGCAGATTGCATCCAGTCATTGACTTGCAGCGTTCAATTTCCTCTTGGACCAGCAGGCAGTGACGGTAGAAAATGGCATGTATTCAGGGACAGTTAGAGTAAATCAGAAAAATATTCAAAAAGGTAGCTCAGCGATAAACTATGTGCACTATATGAGAAGTCTACAGTCAGTCAGTTTTGGATAAAATGTAGGCATCCAGAAATGCACTGGAAAACATAAAGCACTGCTGAGGCTATGATCAATCAAAGCATGGCCAAATAGGAGAGGTAAGATTGTGACTGAAGCAATATGAGCATCCAAAAATAATTATGTATAAAACACTGTTAGTTTATAAATCACTGAAAAGCTTAGCACCACAATACATTAAAGGTCTGCTGTTGTATCAACCTTCCAGACCCCTCAGGTCTTCTGGCTCTGCATCTCCAGAACCAGAACCAAACATGGAGAAGCAGCATTCAGCTTCTATGCACCACAAATCTGGAACAAAGTTCCTGAAAACTGCAAAACAGCTGAAACACTGAGTTCCTTTAAATTCAGACTTAAAACACACCTATTTAGAGCTGCTTTTGAAACATTACAAATGAAACATTGATAAACATTCTGATGTGCAATAATGCCACAAGACAAGATGTAATGTTTCAGTTGTTTGTGCGTTCTATGACTTTGTATTTTTGTGTTTTTATGATGAAGCACTTTGAACTGCCTTGTGTTTAATGTGCTACACAAATAAACTTGATTAACTGATGTATAAAAAACAGAAAAATAATTCAAGTGATTCATAACTGTCTTTTTTTTGCAATGAGAGAGAAGAGCTTCTCATGCAACTATGAGCAAAAATATATGGACATTCAAATCTCTAAAAGAAAAATTGTCTGAAATTTTTATGGTTTTAAATAGAACTTTTCATACTAACACAAACTTCCCTATTTTGACTTTTCTTTCCATCCTCAGGATTTTCCCCAGAAAACTTGCTAAGCCCGGTGGGTGGGGTGCTGAGGCCATCCACCGGTGGTCCACCGTGTTTTTGTATTAAAAGATGTTAAGTTGACAGGAAATGTAAAAATATTAGTGGTTAATTATATGTTACGGGAAGACCTCGCCAGTAAAATACTATTTAAACCCACAACTATAGAGTCTTAAAAGAAACAACAAATAAAAATATACCATTAAAATTAATATTTGCACTTCTCTTTAATTCAAATTAAGCCAGCAGCTCCACAAGGCCCCGCTGGCCTTCAGGGGCCCATAAATGCTAACATTTTACCACAGACCATAGATATATAAACGTAACATTTGTTTATCGAGAATGCCAATGTTTCTAAGTTTGATTTAATGGTTTCAGCATACATAAATTAAAAGATTTGAAATTGTTTAACATTTAAATGTAATATTTTAAGGAGCTGGCAAGTTCACTTTATAAAAGTTCAAAGAACAATATTCATAGTTAAATTGTTTTGTTATCACAGCTGCAACCTGATGCTGTGAGTTTAGTCTTTGAGTTTGAGCTCTGTTATCACCACAATTATCACTCATTGCCAATTAAACTACCCCCTTCTCCCAGAATTTACTAAGTCCATGTTGAAATGCTGTTTCCATGCATTTCCATGCCTGGAAATGCATGGAAACCTGACAGTTTTGTAAATATAACTTGAGCAAAAATGTCAAACAATGGTGTCAACGCGCTAAGTACATTAGTGGTGCTAATGTGCTTAGCAAGAACAGGGGCCCCTAAATCAAATTCTGCTCAAGGCCTCATACAACCTAGGACCAGCCCTGCATGATGAGTTAAATCTGCTGCACTACGCATCTCTCCTCTGGATACAGAGCGGAAGATGGCAAGTTCAATTTATGTGGCTTTAGTAGCTCTTCAATTTTGTGATTGAGTTTTTAATAAGCGCCACAGAAACTGTTTGGTTGCTCGAGCTTTATGGGACAGGTTTTTCTGAGGTACGTGTGGCTGCTCAAATTAAGCTACAGGCCGCTGGACTAATCCTGACGTCCTGGCCCCAAACACGTCAGCGAGGCCCGGATCCAGAGGGAAAACTCTGCTCCATGAACCCCTCCACCCTGTTGGAGGGGTTCACGGAGACAGGCACCCTCAGCTTCGCGGACTCAGCCCCTGCCTCAGTTATGTAAGTCATTACGGCGGAAAACTGAGGCCAGATGGGGTCCGGACGGCGACTCAGGGCAGAGTCAAACCGTCCCGCCAGATCATTCAAATGTGGCGGAGGAGGTTGGGGGGTGGGAAGCACCTTAGCACTAGTCGCCTCCTCGATCAAGCTAGGTAGCTCGAGGAGGCGCGAGCCCACAGGTAGGAGCGGGGTTGAGTCAGATATACGGAGCCTGGGGTTGACTGAATATCCACTCAGCCGCCTCTCTTCCATCGCGGTCCTTCCCAACTGGGAAGCAACATCCGAACCGCTGCTGGTCCTGCTGTCATCCTCGTCGCTCTCGTCCTCTCTGCTGGTGGAATCATCCGATTCCCGCTCAGCATAGCTAGCATCTCCCACGAGCATCAACCGGACTCGGTGGGCCCGCCGCCCTGCGCAATCCCAGGTGAGGCTCAGCTCGCTACTGCCTCACCAGGTGCACTTCCAAGCATTTGAATGGGGAAATGCGAAAATTCAGCAATTTTGGAGAAAAAAATGATCAAAATTGGTTAGGCTAAATAAAAAATAAATACTTTACGTACAAACCACAGGGTGAAAATAGCAATATAAATGACTTTATCATATTTTTCCATTATGACAGGTGAGGCCCTGCCTCACTTGCCTCCCCTGACCGAACGTCATTGTTTGATTACTGCCTAGCCTCTATGTTGACTAGTTGCCTGGTTCCTTCTACAGAAAAACATTCCAACAGCAAGATTCTTCCCTTGACATTCTTCACTGTGGGGACGGTTTTAGCCAGGTCATGATCAGTTGCCATTTCCCCCTTACATGACGTTTTGCAATCCAGCTAGAAAGTTTTATTTTAGTTTCAGCACCCTGGAAAAGTCCTGTTATGAGATTGTCTACACTGCGTATCTGCAAAATTCAGATAGACTGAAATGTCCTATCAACAAATGTTAACATTTTGGGTAGTCCTTCTACCCAAAATGGTACAGGGGAAAATTGGAGTTCTGCAAAAAGCTTTTGCCAAGAATGTTTTCATTAATCCAGAAAGGACGTTCTTAAGTTCTTATTCATTTTCTATAAGCAAGAACTTTCATCTGGCTCTTTTGAATTTAGCACACATACACTGTAGAGATTTTCAGAACAGGAGAAACCTTCCTGGGACTATGCAATGGTTTCTTCATCACCTTTCTGTGCACAACCCTTCTTCCATTATTACTTAGCTTGATCAGTGACCAGATCTTGGAAATGTTGTGGTTTGTTTATTTTTTTAAAAAAAGACACCAGAGTTCTTTTGGAGATTTGGTGCCACTAAATGTCTTTTTTTTAACCTTCACCAACTTTTGTATTTTGAGATGGTAATCTCAAAATAGAGATTCTCTAAAGACAATTTCTTTGATTTTGTTTGGTTCTTGCTCTAAAATTGGAAATACTTTATATAGACCAATGTTTCACATCATATCATATTTAACCAATCAGATTTACCACAGGTGGATTCTGTGACATTTTAGAAACATCTGAAGGATTTTAATTTGACACCAGATGCCCCTAAGCTTAGATTTTGTTATATCAAAGACTGTGAGTACCTATGTACATGTGATTTGTTTTGATTTCTATTTTTATAAACGTCTAAAATTGTCGCTTTGTAATAATTGCTTACCATGTGTAGAATGCTGATGGAGACGATTGACTATTATTGCAATAAATAGTTAAGTTTTTGCAAAGGAACTGTGAATTCTTTCCAGATGGACTGAAACTAACATGATTTTCTGATGTGTCCCAGATAGAGTAACATATGTTCAGAACAAAAATATATATTTGCAAAGATTTTTATTTTTACTTTGTTGTTGTTCAAAGTATATTGTGCTTTAAAAACAGAAACAGAAATAAGCTTGAAAGACAACTGAACTAGAACATTAATTTAAAAAATTATCATGAGGGAACTGATTATTACTCAAGCCATGCAATTTTTATTGCACAAAAAGGTCCTCCCATGCTTCTTTAGGGTGCACCCACAATATTATAGAAAGAAAATGCTTATATTCACTAATCAGCTTGTGAGAAATGGACTTATATTTGACCAAGTAAGGCATTAGCTCACAGTACCATGGGTTTTTAAAAAGTTGGGAATATTCAACCCAAAATAAAAAAAAACAACAAAACAACAGTTAAGTGAAATCACAGGGCCCTTTAAAAGAGGTCAAAATCACCCAAGGTTTAGCTTCAGTTACAATTTAATACAACTGGTTTAAAGGTAAAAAACAGACCTATGTTACAAGATAGAAGGAAATTAAATACTGACAGATCCAACCAGTTTGGTATAAAGGGGAACTAAAGAGTTAGAAATTACTTTTAAAAATAGGCCAAACCACACTAACAACCAGTTCACTCTTCATTTAAGTTACTAATGATTAAACATTACTTCAAGTAAAATAACACTCCTACATTAAAGAAAAAACATTTATGGCAGTTGAATATTTTTTTTCTCACAGTGATTGAAAGGGGCAGTACTAATGCCCAATCACCACGTCCTGCCTGAAGTGATGCCGCGCACCCTCAGTCCAGAGCCACCAAAAGGCTAAATAATGAACTATACTTAGTACTTTTGTTCAGAAGGCTTTTATTTCAGGAAAAATGCTCTGCCACAAATTTTGGCCAGTAAAAGTCTGTAGTTTTTGCAGCAGAAATACACATCTTGGTATATGCAATTGTATTAAATTTTAATGTTATAAACCTTAAATTGAAGTGATAAGTGAAATTGCCACATAATCAGAAAACTGTTTAGTTTATTGTTGACATGGTTTCAGAGAATAAGGAGGCCGTTTATTCCGTGTTGATGAGAAAAGTAAACATTCAATGTGGTGAAAAACAAAAGATAGTAAAATATAGTTGATAGGAAAATAAAACACTGTTCCAAAATATATTTTATACACAATACTAGGAAGTTAAAAATATGCAAATGCAATAAAGCTGCTTCTAATTTCCACAGCACATAAGCACAGGTTAATGGTGGGTAATATGAACTACATTCCCACTAAAGTGACTTGCATTTACTGCACCTAATAAAGTGAATTCAGTTACAGACTGACTACTTGGGTACCGTATTTTTCGGACTATAAGCCGCTACTTTTTTCCTAAGCTTTGAACCATGTGGTTTATTACGGAGCCCTCCAGGGGACATGGGGAATTTTTTTTCTTTTGTGTTCCCTCGCAATAATCTACTGATCAGTTCATGCAGCATAATTGATACTATAAGCCTTTTTTACGGTGGCCGCTGTACTTTCTGCTTTAATACAAGCTTATAAGGTTTTTCCATGGACTATTGAGTTATTATCACAGGGTAATTAGTCATCTGATTGTCTCTATTGTGTTCGTGTCTGAATGGTTTAAAGGGCTGCTTTCTGTGCCGTTCCATCTGAGCCTTTCAGACATAAACATGCAGTAAATAAATCGATTTTCAATCAGATTTTTGCATCAAAGAGTTAATAATAATAAGCACGTTTTATTATTATAAAACACAGCAAACTAATGGTGGTAGAGGCAGTGGCGCAAAAAGTGGGTATGCAGCGCATGCAACGCATAGGGGCGCTGCACCAGAGGGGGCGTCAAAACCCCGTCTGGAGGGGGCGACGCACCGATTATGTTTTCCCATACACTTCACCACGCCTTTACGCTCCTTCACCTCACGCACATGTAAATGTAAATGTAGCGAGTTTTACCTTTCTGGGGGGGCGGGTAAACATACGGTCGCTCATACGGATAGAGCAACCGTATGTTTTCTACGCTCCTTCACCCTTACGTACCTTCCTTTGGGGGAGGGGGGGCGGGGCGCCGATTTATGTTTTCGCATCCACCTGAATAATATGTAGTTGCGCTCCTGGGTAGAGGGCCGCACTGGGTTAACTCGGGGAATCTCATCTGTCCGTGTATCAGTCAACTCCTAACCTCTTCTTTGTTCTGTCACAATTATCGATTTATTTCATTTTTATTATCATTCTCCAAACTTTGCAAGGACTGACCACCACGCTCACCCGCTTCCTCACACACACACACACACACACACACAGCCAGCAGCGTGTGTGTCCCATTCATACCTGTGACGTCACGCCCACATCGACACGCCCACCACCAGGTGTCAAAGCCGCTGCTCCTGTCATATCAATAATTACTTATTTCATTCATATTGCTCTTATAGAGCCTCAGTGAAAACGTGTTTATTATTATTAACGCTTTGGTGCAAAAAACTGATTGAAAATCGATTTATTTACTGCATGTTTATGTCTGTTAAGGTTAACGGCACTGAAAGCAGCACTTTAAACCATTCAGACGAACATAGAGACACAATCAGATGACTGATTACCCTGTGATAATAACTCAGAAATATTGGATGAAAAAACCTTATAAGCTTGTATTAAAGCAGAAAGTACGGCGACCACCGTAAAAAAGGTTTACAGTATCAATTATACCGCATGAACTGATCCGTAGATTATTGCGAGGGAACGCAAAAGAAAAAAAATTCCCCATGCCCCCTGGAGGGCTCCGTAGCTTATAGCCCAGTGTGGCTTTTCTGTGGATTTTTCTTCAACCACCAGGGGGCGCTTTAGCAGGAAGTGAACCATTGGAAGTCAAAATTGGAAATCAAGGAAGAAACTGGTGATTTTCAGAACAAGCACATCCTAGCAGCAGGCACGACGGAGAAATGTTTTCAAACCCAAACGTCCTCATCATGGAAACCACACAAAGAAGTTCATATGACGCAGCTTTTAAGTTGAGGAGTATCGATCTGGCAGTACAGGAGGGAAATAAAGCCGCTGCACATAAGCTTGGCGTGAAACAGATCCATGGTTCAGCATTGGAGACGCAGGGCTGCATCCTTAATAGATCCAGCAGATTTGCGTCCTTTGAAAAAACGAGAGCAGCGGAGAAATCAGCAGCTTATAGCCCGGTGCAGCTTATATATGTACGTTTCCAGTTTTAAAAAAGAAACTTTGTAGATGCGGCTTATAGTAAGGTGCGCTTTATAGTCCGGAAAATACAGTAATTTTGGCTAAACAGACAGGTACATTTAAAAACTCTCCTGGTAACTGTTGTTTCTGTATCTCCCCACAGGCTCTCATTCAGCTCCCCTATCTGGACACACTGTATGGTTACAGTCTGAAGTTGATTCGTTATGCAGACACCACCACATTTGCAAGTTTAGTTAGGGCTGACTGGACCTTTTACTCATCCCATCCAGCTCTCTTTCTGTCCACCTACCTGGCTCATGGCCTGTTGATTGACTACTTTGAGAGGAAACGCCATTGTGGTACAAGGAACCAAGAGAACTCAACAACCAACCTTGAGTGGCTAGCCAGTCTGTGGGACTGGTACACCTCCTATCTGCTTCACCCTATTACATTAGTGCAACAGTTCCCATCTGATCTTTCAGAGTGGGAAGATGATCCCAGCTTTTTATTTGAGCGTTTGGCTTTCCCAGATCTCTGGCTTCACCCACTAGTAAATGTAGACTACTTAAACTCTCTTCCAACCTGGAAGGTTAAAACTGTTCTCCAGCAATGCCAGTCTGTATCTTGTGTACATCAAGATGAACAGGATAGACTGCCATCAAACATAAACTGCCAAGAACTGACAGATTCCTCTCCTCCAAGCCTAAACAGACTTCCATACAGTAGTTTAAGGCAAATGGGATCTTTGTGCAATCAGGACAACAGGCTCAATATTTTGTGCAGGGACCAAGATACCAGCAGTAGTCAGTTTGTAAAGTCTGTTTCTCTTAGCCCATCTTGCTGTTGCTACAGAAATAAAAGCTTCCAAAAAGTTGACAGATTTCTTGAGGATGGTAGCATCATTCCTGTAGGAGTTTCTGTTAATCAGGTAAATTGGTCTGGGTGGCCCAATGACATGCTTCCTTGCTCAGAGTGTGTGGTGTGTCTTGAGAACTTTGTGAATGAGGAACTGCTCATGGGCCTGCCCTGTGGCCATGCCTTCCACCAGCAGTGCATTGTGGTATGGTTAGCAGGAGGTAAGCACTGGTGCCCACTATGTCGCTGGCCCAGCTACAAGAAGAAAAACATAGTTGCACTAAGCACTGAAAACACAATGTAGAACTGATTCATTGTTATAATTAAACTCTGCATCTTCTTTGAATCTTATTTGACAATTACCATGTTTTACAGTCACAATTAATCAGATTCAAGGTAGACTGGTGAAGCAATGAAAATGCACTAACAATCCATAATATTTGTTGGTTTCATTCCTAGTATTATACAGTGCAACAATCATAATAGTGGATACAAGCAAGACCCAGGGACAGTGTTTTATGTATAAAAGGTCCATTCTGCATCACAAAGACAGGAAAAGTGGAAAGATATTGGTCTATCTGTTTAAGATTTTAATGTATGTTCTGTATATTTATAAGGAAATCTGCTTCTGGCCAAAATAAAGAATAATCTTCCAGATGAAATTTGTCAATAGCATTGACTGCAGTCATTTTTTTCTTTCATGCCTACTTAGTACTTGTGGGTTTGTAGAAGGGCTGGTGGTCCTTCCAGCTTGTCCATTGGACATTGGACACGAACAGCTAGTGGTGTGATAAACACAAATATCTCAGTTCTGTATGTACTACAATTTTAAAGTCATTTTTAGTTTACTTTAATCTAGAAAGGCCAAAAAGTGACCAACCTAGAACTGCTTGGAGATTTTGTTTGATTTATTTAAAAGCCACAGCAATATGTAAACTCAACTTTGAGTTTTAGATCATGTTATAATGCTATTCTCTCATCAAAAGAATAGCATTATCTTGACAAGAATCATGAGAAATCAGTCTGGTTATTTCTGCAGCCTCCGAGTTGTAGGATGTTTAATCAGTGTCCGTCTTCCTGACTGCAGTCGGTGTCTGCCCTCAGGATGTCCAGAGACATGCTGAAGGTAGACATTATGGAGCAGGGATCACATGTCCCCAATGTGCTGATAAAACATTTGCTAAATAAAAAATAAAAAATGTGGCTGATGTTCTGACAGAAGAGCATGATCAATCTATCCGTTTTTAACTTCAATACATTTAATTATGATTCATCTGATGCTCCGAAGCGGCCAACCGAAGCTTTCCATTCTCTCCTACTTTGACAAAAACGATTCATTTCTCCATCAAGCTGCCGCTGAATACTGAAATCCAATGCTAAGAAAAGCCAGCATCTCATAATAGTTTCGTCTGACTATCCGTAATTACATTCCAGATATCTAAAAATGCATTTTGACTAGACAAAGCTACATTTTGACTATCCGGAATGGTAATTTAAGATATCTGTATTCACATTCTGACTAGTAAGAATAATAATTCAAGATATCTTCAATTACATTTTGACTAGTTAAAATTCCTTTCAAGATATCTCAAATGACGTCACTGGATCTGTCATTTGACGGGACAATATCCATAATTACGATTTAAGATATCTTCAACACAATTATGACTAGTCAAAATTACAATTTTAGATAAATGACTTAAGAATGACGTGGAAGCCCCTTTGTGCTGTCCAAACAGTTGCCTGCAGAATTTTATGTTTCCTGCACAAAATTGTCAGTAAATGCCCCAAATTAGAAAGAGCTCGACAATGATGGAAATGCGGAGATAGCAAAACTTCATAAATTATAAGACTGCTTCTGATATCTGCAAAGAATTTCTTGTTTATTCATTTCCAACGAACCGAATGCTCTTCGGCTCCAAGATGCTCCAAGATGGCCGCCGTATTTCCTGCGCCGGAGCGGCCAATGCGGGGTCTACTCTTATATTATGTCTATGGTTTTAACTGCTGATAAAAGTGACAGAGGACACAGACATGGGAAGTGCGGAAGCCCCTAATGTTTCAAATTGACAGAGGAACAACAGAGAGTTGGCCATTCTAAGGTAAAAACCCAGAGCATACAGCGTTCATGTTTTGTTTTTTTCATCCAGAAGGCTTCCCCCCCATCCCCCTAGGGGGGGCGCCCCACAATTTGGGAACCTCTGCTTTATGTTATTCTTATTTTATCCCCTTTTGCTTAATCCTCCAAGTGACTGTTTAAACTCTGAAATGCACATGTAATGGGAAATCAAATCTACAAACATAGTCCTGTTTGTAAAAATGTCATTTGCTGACTTCAAGCTTATTTTTGATACTTTGCAGCTTTTTTCTTGACAAATCTTTAAGCTGAGGCAGTAAAGTGTGATCTTATGTCATGGTATGACTGAATTACTAAGATTAAATACTGTTCTTTTTTCCCAGCTATCCTCATAAGGCAGGCTAAATGAATATTAATGGTTTATGGACATGCCAAATCTAGTAGGTTTGCTTCTTTTCCCCCTACAGCATTATGACCGATCCAACAATGATCTACTTATAGTTTTCTAACAAAATGTTTTGCTTTCCTTTATTATAGCTCGATTCAGTTTGGAAGGATAACAGGTGAACAGGCAGACTTATTTTTTACCTACCATAGAGGAAAGTTTTTTTGTAATGGAAAGTGTTTAATATAATGTCAGCTATTGACAGGAATGTAAAAGGATTATTATATAAAACGGTGAATGATTTGTGTTTACAATTATCCACACCATGAAGTACAGATTTTTAGAGTTTTGCCATTTTTTGAGACTTGTAACACACTTGTGTTGTTGACAGATCTGCTGCCTCCTGTTGGTGCAGGTCATCTTAGGATTAACATTACAGTAACATACCTTCTGGATTTTGTGGTGGTAGGTATTTATCTTTGACAAATTGTATTTTTATCAGAAATTTTACAGAGTGGCTGATCATTCACTAACAAATTTGTTTTGTTATTTTTCTGGCCTTTTGTCTCTAACCCTGGTACAAGATAAGCATTTCTCTGCTTCATCAAGAAGTCGTCATCCCACGTGATCTACATCTGTGACCTGAGTTCACTGACACAGTATGACATCGATACCAAGAACAATGAAGTCACCGTCCTCTACATCTGGTGTCATGAATGCTATGGACAAGCTTTTCAGATTCTACTTGGTGTGTCCTATCCACCACAACTATCCCTGTCTTTACGTTACATATTTACGATCAGCTGTTCCCCATACAAAGAAAATCACACATACTGGAACTGACTGGACAGCTTGAAGCTGGCAAGTAAAATGATCAATTGTCCAAGAGGGACTGCTTTCATAGAGGTATGGGGCATCAAGATACAATATCTTGTACTTTGGTTGACGAGCTTGACTTTGAAGAAAAAAAACATGCTGAGTGGTAAATTAATTGGTGATTTGAATTTTACTTGTATAGATGAACTATTGCATCTGTCGCAAAATTTATTGTTGTAACATGAATTTAATTTTAATAAAAGTATGCATCTTTATATTCTCATATGAAAATGTCCATTTTTATTTAACCTAATCTATAAAAACACATTTTACACGTGTGTGTCAAAATGACACATTTTAACACGATTGTGTTGATTTAAATGACACAATAATTGTGTTAAAATGACATACACATTAGTTGTGTTAATAACGATACAACATGTGCTAAAATTTAACACATCATGTGTTGTTTTTGACACATTTGTTTTAAGAGTTTGCAATGGATATACATATTTTTACATTTTTTTATTTAGCCTGGTGGAAATTCTGACACGTCAATGACCCAAATACTAATTTAAAAGAGCAGACGATCAGGATGTCCACTCCTGTTCCAAGACCTCTGGCCCGTTTTCATTATTTAAACTTCTGTAGGTTATTTTCTCTTCCGTTCAACTCCCGATGTGTTTTCCCGTGTCTGGGAGAGAATCCAGCCAGTCAGACGCCAGAGGAGCTGGAGTGGGAGGAGTGAGAGAGTAGGTATCTTTCCAACATTAGCGGTGGGAGTTCTCCTCCAGGGCTGATTTGGTGGACACTATGCGCTTTCAATTCCTGGATCCACAACGAATCAAGTTCCGGATGGACTGATGCTTTAAGGACATCGCTTAATCAAGTCAGTGTGGAAACCTAATTTAGGTCCGATCTTTTCATCAGAGTGCGTGGCTTGTGGTGAACTTAGGGGAACAGAACTTCAGTAAGACATCGCTCGGAACTGTTGATACGTCTTCAAAGAAATCTCGTAGATTTTTATATTTCCCTCCTATAATCGTGTGCGTGAGACATAACAGCGATTGTTCCCTTTTAGAAAACGCTTTCATTTCTAGAATTCGCAGGTTAAAACCCAGTTTCGTTTGGCTGCTTAAAAACATTTTCTTTTTAATGAGAAGTAATGTTTCTGGACTGTCTATAAATATACTACTAACAGATGTTGGCTTATATGATTGTGTTGTAAAATCCGTGGCAGAAGCCGTTTCAGCTGTTCTGGTATGTTTTGTCCAACAGTTGCAGTTCTGCATATCTTCATTCTGTGTGTGTGTGCGCGTTAGTGTGGGTTATTCACAGTGTTGCTATGCAGACAGACTGGAGCCACACTTAGACAGCTTTACTTGAACCCCAGTCTGAGGGTTAGGCCTGGGCTGCTCACAGTGAAAGAAATCTTTGAAGCACAGGAAAACCTCTGCATTTTCCAGTCCAAGTTGCGTGGAATAGCATATGTTACACAGCTTGGTGTATTAGTGTTGATTTTTCAGGATGCTGTTATGCAGACAGAGAGGAGCCATATAAAACCTGCTGGTAACAGCCATGACAGAGCACATCCTGTTATGTTGCTAAACAGAATGTGTGAGACAACGTTTGAATCTTCTGGTTGTAGTTTGCTATGTGCTGTCGACTACTTAAATTAAGTATACACCAACATTACCATCCATATTTCCTAAAATAAAGAAGCACATGCTTTAATGAGAAAAATGTACTGAATGCCAACCCTTCTATGGTGAAACTTGTCTAGAAATTAAATGTCTTTTATTTTAATTTAAATTTGCAAGTTTATTGTTTTAATGGAATTGTGTCTGAAATTAACTTTGCTTTAACTTGTTATACAAATTGTTGCAAAATGAAAAAATCTCTTTTACTGAATAATTATTTGAACAACACAGACAACAAAGAGTCAGTTGTGATCTCTGTCCCAGGTACAAACAAGAAATTCAAGAGAAAGTCCCGTGAGCCTAAAAGACTTTGTACTGGTATTGAAACTGAAAACATGGACAGATTCCCAATGGACATGTCAGAAATAGACTTTGTAGATGACCAAATGGTTAACTTCAGCAAACTGGCTCCTCTCCAGAGACCACTGATGAGGTCACATGATATTATAGCCAATAGCAGTGACATTCTGTCAGCAAGACAAGAGGACAGTACAGCACCAGGCCAGAGCGGTGCCATAGATATGAGAGTTGGCATTAACATACCATCAGTGTCTACTAAAGTGTCCCAGTCACCTGCCTCTCCCCTGTCCTATCATGAAATATCCCACTGGCCAATTTCCATCTCTCAGCCCTTGAACAACAGACTGAAGCTTGGTCTACACTCCACCTTACCTGTGCCAGCAGCAACCAGTGGCACCATTTCTCCCAGCCATCAGGCATTCTGTTGGGAGTCCTCACTGCCTGGCCAGCCTGCAACAGCACCCAGAGTCTCCCAGTGCTTCGACCATGTAAAAACTCAAGTCTCTGAACAGAAGGTAATTATACCCATTCCTCAAAACACAATAGTCCATAAGAAATGCTTACTTTGTGTGATGTTTAGATTGCAATGATGCACTTTTTTTAAATACCATTTAATATAATTTATTAATATTCCTAAGAATATTCTGTTATCTTTTAGACAAAATAATTACTGATTCAAACAAACATGTTATTTTGTTGTTGGGTGTGAAAATTATTTTATGTTATTTAATGATTTGCAAAGGCAATACCCCTTGAATTTTCATGTTTTGTCATCTTACAACTCCTTTGTATTTTACTGGAATTTTATGTAATAAAAAATATAAAAATGTAATAAAAAATGTAAAAAAAAAAAAAAAAACTAAAAAAAAAACAACACAAAGGGCAGAACAAGGTATCCAACTCCAGTCCAGGGTGCCTTTTAGATATCCCTCTACTTCAACACACCTGAGTCAAATAATGTCATCAGCATTAGACGCTGAAGAACTTGACTGCATACTGAGGAAGTGACTCAGCCATTTGATTCAGTGAGTTACTTTGGTTTTGAAATTTTTACATAGCAAATCTAAAAGAGAAGGCAAAAACTTAGTGCCTCTTATTGCTTTTATTAGTTACCTATTCAGCAACTACTCGACACCTGCCTGCAGGAGTGAAAGTTGGTCAGGGGTACCAGTACCTGCAAGAGAGGGGAGCAGCTGTCTGCTGTAAAAAATCAGTGGGTTCACTGTGCAGCTGTGACTGATTAGTTTTTCAAGAACAATCTAAAACAAGATTTAATCAGTTAATAAATAACTTTTTTCCCATTTCATATTGTTTCTGAACTGTTCGTGTTTTATATGTCAATCTCGGCGGTAGGTGACAAACTGAACGCCGCCAGGCAGGTCCTCCTCTGACTCCTTATCAAAACGTTTGTAACTTTATTAAAGAAAAAAAAAATCAACAAGCTGTTCATATTTACGGAGCCCACCAGGGGACATGGGAATTTTTTTTCTTTTGCGTTCCCTCGGAATAATCTACTGATCAGTTCATGCGGCATAATTTAATACTTTAAGCTGCGGGTAATTTAATACATTATTGTGTCGTGGGTAATAAATCATCTGACAGTTTTGATTGTGTCTCTATGATCGTCTGAATGGTTTAAAGGGCTGCTTTCAGTGCCGTTAACCTTAACAGACATAAACATGCAGTAAATAAATCGATTTTCAATCAGTTTTTTGCACCAAAGCGTTAATAATAATAAACACGTTTTCACTGAGGCTCTATAAGAGCAATATGAATGAAATAAGTAATTATTGATATGACAGGAGCAGCGGCTTTGACACCTGGTGGTGGGCGTGTCGATGTGGGAGTGACGTCACAGGTATGAATGGGACACACACGCTGCTGGCTCTGTGTGTGTGTGTGTGTGTGTGTGTGTGTGTGTGTGTGTGTGTGTGTGTGCGTGTGTGTGTGTGTGTGTGAGGAAGCGGGTGAGCGTGGTGGTCAGTCCTTGCAAAGTTTGGAGCATGATAATAAAAATGAATAAATCGATAATTGTGACAGAACAAAGAAGAGGTTTGGAGTTGACTGATACACGGACAGATGAGATTCCCCGAGTTAACCCAGTGCGGCCCTCTACCACCATTAGTTTGCTGTGTTTTATAATAATAAGATGTGTTTATTATTATTATTATTATTAACGCTTTGGTGCAAAAAAAAAAAAACCTGATTGAAAAATCGATTTATTTACTGCATGTTTATGTCTGTTAAGGTTAACGGCACTGAAAGCAGCACTTTAAACCATTCAGACGATCATAGAGACACAATCAGATGACTGATTACCCTGTGATAATAACTCAGAAATAGTCCAAATAGTTTGGATGTATTTTTATTTCTTTCCTACTAACGGAAAGTTTCTGTTTATATCATAGGTTTGTGGTCCCTTTCTATACTAAAGAAAATGATATAAAATGCCAGATATTTCACGACAAGATATTAACATTCATGGAAAAACCTTATAAGCTTGTATTAAAGCAGAAAGTACAGTGGCCACCGTAAGAAAGGTTTACAGTATCAATTATGCCGCATGAACTGATCAGTAGATTATTGTGAGGGAACACAAAAGAAAAAAAATTCCCCATGTCCCCTGGAGGCTCCGTACATATTAATGACCCAACAAAAATAATAATCTCAGTAATTATTATTTCTACAAGGTGTTGCGCAATTCTGTGCGTTTCGGTTCCATTTCCAAAATAACTAGAGCAGGAGTTTAAAATTAATCAACCACCGCTGTGTTCAGGGAGGCTTATTAATAATCGCAAAATAAATATCAGGCCTGAAAACCTGATATCATAGGACTGAATGTTGTGTTTTTAACATAATCTCTGCTCGGCTTGCGGAGTGCAGGCGGTTGCCATGGCAACAGGTGTGCTTAAATGACAGAGAGTAAAAAGGTGCGAGTGGTTTAGAGTTGATCACCTGTTCAGGTTGTTTTACCTTTGTTTACCTTTGCTGTGGCTCTTCACAGCCGCTGTAATTTCTGAACGTTCAATAAACAACAAATTACGTCGTTCTTTGTGAGTATACGTCATTTACAACTAACATCAAACAGGGTAAATATGTTTCATTAAGTATTTAACAAACAAATGGCTTCTACCGCGATAACTATGGGAAATTAAATTAATTGTCTAATATTTAAAAAAAATAGTTTGGGCATTTTGCTGGAGATAGACACCAGCATATTGATGTTCATGATACTTTCTCCAAAATAACCTTTTTCAACCTTTTTAGCTCCTCTGTTGAAAATGAGGCTCTAACATTCACAAATGACATTGAAATATTTGATTTGTTTGCAACCTACAGAGAATTTTAGTTTTCTGGTTTGGAAATTGACACTAAAATTATTATGATGGTTTAAAAACAGACTTCTGACCTGAATGAAAGTTCTGCCCTTGGTTGTATCACCCTTTTTGATCATCTGTCCTTAGGAATCTCCAAGGAAGAGGGTTGGAGTTGATGCTGATACACGGGCACGTCTTCCAGAGGTCAAAGCTATACAACAAACTAGAAGGCTACTGGCCAATGCCAGGGAGAGGACTCGTGTTCACACCATCAGTGCTGCATTTGAGGCACTAAGGAAACAGGTTAGACTCTATTTTTATTTAATAAAAAAAATGCACAAATTATACCCATTTATACCTATATCTCATTTAAACCTGCATGAAAGCAGGTATAAATTTAATATAGAATAACAGAAATATATTTATCTGGTTTTAAAGTGCATGCACAAATATGGAAACACGTGGATATACTGTAAGTTGTATAAGATTTGATAATTATACATATTTTTGCATGTTAATCTTTTTTGTGTACATTGTCTATTTTAATAAAAACATGAAAATATATGATTATTACATAACGTAATCTATATATTTGAGTGTTTCTGGTACGCCCGTAAAGCTGACACTCAAGCGACACCCGCAAACATCTATGATGGACAATAAAAGCACTCTTGTCCCGCTAAGGATTCATTATTGCTTCATAGAAATGATCAGATGGTGTACTGGAAGATTTGCAAGTTGTGCAAACATGAGTTAGTCTCTACCGAAGCTATTCAAGCCTGAAATACCATCTCAGTACAACTAGCAAACAAATAAACAAACAGCATCAAGCACAGATGTCCCCTATGCTATATCCAATCCACATAAAAAAAAAAAATCAAAGAAGTTACATGGATGATCAGGGTTTCCTGAATCAAAACTGAATGGCTGCAATAACACTTTTGACTTGTCTGATTGTTAAATATAATAAATAACGGATTAAAAACAATAAATATCATTGTTGTTGATCTCACGTATCTATTAATTTAGAAGCAAAAAGAATTTTAAATTGAGAATCCTGCTCATTTTGTCAATATATAGCCATTAATTAAAATGTAGTTAATTGTGATTAACTCAAATAAAAAACAAAAGAGCCCCATCTCTAGATATGGTCCTTGTCAATCTAAGAATTACATTTAGCAGCAAAATTAATGAACAACAAATTTGCTCTTAAACACAACAAAGTACACAATACATTTTGACACCCTGATAAGGATTATTACACAGAGGTAAGGTCGACTTAAATTATTTCTGTTGCTGTTGCCATCCAAGCAGTAAAGAATTAAAACCTTGTGTGCAGACAACAAGTGATACCAGAACCTGACTAGTTGGTCCTCTCTGCCACTGCTGGCCGAAACTTGAGGGGCTTAAGAAAAATCTAAATACATTTAAATAAATAATACACTTGAAATGGATGGTGTTTTTATTTGATTACAGACGCAGAGACTTTATGCATATTATTTATTTTTCCTTAAAAGAAAAATATATATATTTTTTATTATAGGGATTTGAGGTATGTTTATGGTCATCTGCTTACAGAAACTACTTAACATTGACTTTTGTCTCTGGTTTTCTGAAGGTGCCGTGCTACTCCTATGGACAGAAACTTTCCAAGCTTGCTATATTACGTATTGCTTGCAACTACATTCTGTCTTTGGCTCACTTAGCTGAGCTTGACTACAGTCCAGATCACAGCAGTGTGAGCTTCTCTCAGTGTGTGGAACAGTGTACCAGGACCCTACAGGCTGAAGGGAGGAGCAAAAAACGGAAGGTGAGGCAGCTCTCATTTCCAGCTAACCATCCATCATTAAAAAGGATCATATAATAAAACATTTTTTTATCTCTGAATTACCAGGTTTTTACTATTGTCTTATAAGGGGCTAGAGTGGGTCTCATTTTTAGACTCAGAGTTTTATGTGTAAAATAAGGTGACCAGATTTCCAAGACTAAATCTGGGGACATTTCTTGCTCAGCGATAAAAGAAGTAAATTTATCAAAATAAAATGAAGAAAATGGGTAAGTTACAGTTTACATATTTATTAATATTTAAACTTTAAAAATCCAGTATAAAAGCAAGAATGTGTCTCTCCACACTGTTGTTTTCTAACAGTAACAATAGCTGTTAGAAATAGAGAACTAAAATTGGAACTAGAAAATTCCTGAAGAAATTTAACCGGGGCCTGCCAAAGTGTGCCCGTCTCTATAGACCTTGCGTTCAAGATATCAGAATAGTACTTATGTGCTAACATGGTTCATCAAAAACTGCAATTACTGAAGCTTTAGCCAGGTCCATCACTGCATTGTTATGGCTGATGTGGTTCACTACAGTATAAATGCTGAACCTCATACACAACAAAATTCAGTCTGTGACTGACGACTATAAGCTTCGCACATGTGGTTCTTACTCACAGTTCGAAATAAAATAAAATAAAAATAAAGACAGTGGGTAATTGTTCATGTCTCAAAATTTTTCAACCTTCATACTAAGGATTTTAATTCACACTCAAAAATTCAGAGAAATAATAATTTTATCTAAGCAAAATGTGAATAGTTACAGGAAATATGTATTCTTCCCACAATGCATTGTGAGACCTGTCTCTGCGCCTGTTTGTCAGACTGCTCATTGCTTCTCTCTGGGACCCGTTGCTATGGTAATTCATTATCTGCACCTGGGCTGGCTCTCTCTGTCAGACAGTATGCTGGAGACAGAGTTTCTATACTTGTGAGACACCCAGCGTCGGTCTCAAGGACCCTGACAAAAAACCATAAGCCCTAGGACAATTTTGAAAAATTTTTTAATATTATATCTTCTATTATCTTCTAATCTAATATTATAGCTAACTCGAGGAAAAAAGATAATAAAAGCTAATATTACCTGAGAGGATTATTGAGGCTTTTATTTTGAAATTTTCATTACGCTTCATTTGAAATTGCAACACTAATCCTGGGTGTAACAGTGGTTTTGTTAAACCAGTTATCTAATGGCCAAAAGAGCAATTACATGATGTAAAAATTGTCAAGGCTTTTATTTTGAAATTTTCAGTAAGCTTCATTTGAAATGGCCACACTAATCCCATGTGTAATAATGATTGGGTTAAATCAGTTATATAATGCTCAAAACACAAGTAGTTCAGAATACCAGCTAAATCCTCCTCTTTAGTAACAGACAGTTCCGCCATGTTGTAGTTCTGACATGCTGCTCAGGCCTCTCATTTAACTGAGTCTTGGCCGTAGATAGAACTACAATGATGGCGTGTTTGTAGTCCTAAGCAGCTCCTCTGCTCTGTGTTCTGTTGCTATGGTAATTAATGCCCTGCACCTGTTGGTGGCACAGAGCGTGAGAGAATTAGCCAGCCTGTTTCTCACAAAAAAAGCACTTCGAACAACTCCTTCCCGTTCAGGAAATGTGACACATATTCGAAAACCGTTTGAAGCGTATGAGAGGGCTATTTGTCGTCTCCGATATTCCCGCGATTCATATCTCTACCTCACTCAGTATTAACAGCGATGAGAGAAAGATGATATGTGCTGAGGTCTGACATTTTTCAGAAATATATGGAAAAACATGGGTCTGAGCGTGAGTTTGTCCTGTTGCACGACATCGATCGGAAGCACCTGGACAGAAAACCATAAGCCCTAGGGACATTTTGAAAACATTTTACCGGAGCAGGCATGCATATCTATGTCCTGACCAACTTTTAGGCAAATCGGGCGATATTTCTGGCCGTGAGGGCTAGTTAGAAATTATTTTGGGGTCAAAAATCCACTCTCTCCCACACTCTAGCAGAGCTTCCCTCACACTCTAACTTTTCGAAAAATCGAAAACTTTGGGTCGCTTGGAGACAAAATGTGGAGAAACCGTAATTCGTATCGACGTACCATCTTTACTTTAGAAGAGATCACGGACGTGTCTACAAACTGAAATTTAAATGGAATTTCTACGTCAAATCATGATGACACAGAAATTCTTCAAAAATAGGTTTGTTTGTTTTTTTCGGATTTTCCGTCGCCTCGGTCCATTGACTTGAATGGGGTTTTTAGGGGTCTTCTTTTGCAATTTATGTTGCCATGGTAACTCCGAATCCCACCAGAAGTAATAGCTCCCTTCTCAGAAAAGAGCCGCAATTTTTGATACCACATTTGTGGGGTTGCACGCAATGGTACGAGCTGCATTAACGGTGACGGAAGAAAAATAAATAATACTAGAAAATTCCTGCAGAAATTTTGAGGGGCCTGCCAACTGTGCCCATCACTTTAAACCCAGCATTTCAAATTTGACGTGACAACTACATATATGCACGTCTGACATACTTATCCCACCACTATAACACAGTAACTATAAATATTGTCAGGAGTATTATGACGATATGAGTCACCATTGTAAAGCAGGGTATAAACCAAATGTCAGTGAAATTCAAACCGAGACCGACGACTATAAGCTTCGCACATGGTGATCTCACTCATGGTCCAAAATATATTAAAAAAAAAAAAACAAAACATGAAGAAAGTTGGTAATTGTTAATTTCTAAACAAAGATCAAATTTCATACTAAGCATTTTAATGTCCACTCAAAAATTCAGAGAAGTAATCATTTTATGTAAGCAAAACATGAATAGTCACAGGAAATATGTATTCTTCCCACAATGCATTGTGAGATCTGATTCAGCGCTGTGGGAATACTCACTGCCTCTGTCTAGGACCCGTTGCTATGGTAATTAATGATCTGCACCTGGGCTGGCTCTCTCTCTGGTTTCTATACTTGTGAGACACCCGGCGTCGGTCTCCAGGACCCTGACAAAAAACCATAAGCCCTAGGAAAATTTTGAAAACATTTTACAGGAGCAGGCATGTGTATCTATGTCATGACCAACTTTGAGATCAATAGGCTGCTATTTGTGCCTGTGAGGGGGAGTTAAACAGAGTTTTGGAGTCAGACCTCCACTGTCCTGTGTGTGTGTTTCAGAGAGAAATCTTAGTGATGCTGTGAGTTCCTCAAATTAAAGTTTTCTCGTTTTTCTCAATTTATGTCGTCATTTTATCTCAGAATCCCACTAAAAGTAATAGCTCCCTTCTCGGCATCGAGCTGCACGATTTGATACCACTTTTGTGGGGGTACACGCAGCGGTACGAGCCGCATTAACGGTAATGGAAGAAAAATAAAGATATAAATAAATAAAGAGACATTCTATTGGGTGTAGAACAATAGGTGCCTGCCATGCAATGCATGGAGGCAGTGACTGACCTGCTTCGCAGGTCAGTCACTGCTCTCCCTATGCATTGCTTATGGCAGGCCCCAACTAGAAAATTCCTGCAGAAATTTTAAGGGGCCTGCCAAAGTGTGCCCTTTACTTTAAACCCAGCGTTTCAAATTTGCCGTGAAAAATAGATATATGCAGGTCTGACATACTTATCCCACCACTAGAACACAGTAGCTGTAAATATTGTCAGGTGTATTATGACAATATGAGTGACCATTGGAAAGCAGAGTATAAACCGCAAGTCAGAGAAAATCAATCCGAGACCGACGACTATAAGCTTCGCACATGTGGTTCTCACTCATGGTCCAAAATAAAAAACATGATGAAAGTTGGTAATTCTTTATTTCTAAAAATAAATTCAATTTTCATACTAAGGATTTTAATTTACACTCAAAAATTCAGACAAGTAATTTTATGTAAGCAAAACATGAGAAGTCACAGGAAATATGTATTCTTCCCACAATGCATTGTGAGATCTGATTCAGCGCTGTGAGACTACTCACTGCTTCTGCCTAGGACCCGTTGCTATGGTAATTAATTATCTGCACCTGGGCTGGCTCTCTCTGTTAGACACGATGCTGATTTCTAGACTTGTGAGACACCTAGCGTCGGTCTCAGGGCCCTGACAAAAAACCATAAGCCCTAGGAAAATTTTGAAAACATTTTACGGGAGCAGGCATGTGTATCTATGTCATGACCAACTTTGAGATCAATAGGCCTCTATTTGTGCCTGTGAGGGGGAGTTAAAAAGAGTTTTGGAGTCAGACCTCCACTGTCCTGTGTGTGTGTTTCAGAGAGAAATCTTAGTGATTCTGTGAGACACTCAGCCTAAACTTTTGTCGTTTTTCTCAATTTATGTCATCATTTTATCTCAGAATCCCACTAAAAGTAATAGCTCCAATGCCGGGATCGAGCCGCACGTTTTGATACCACTTTTGTGGGGTTTCTCGCAGCGGTACGAGCCGCATTAACGGTAACGGAAGAATAATAAATTATATTTAATATTTATAATAATATTTATAATAACAAAGAGACATTCTATTGGGTGTAGAACAATAGGTGCCTGCCATGCAATGCATGGAGGCGCAAGTCAGTCACTGCTCTCCCTATGCATTGCTTATGGCAGGCCCCAACTAGAAAATTCCTGCAGAAATTTTAAGGGGCCTGCCAAAGTGTGCCCGTCGGTTTGGACCCAGCGTTCCAATGCTAAAAATTAGCCTTATTGCTAAAGAAAGCTTCAATGTAGTCAATAACCTGTGGAGAGTCAGAAGCATGTGGACTAAGCTGTACTTGTACCATTCAGTATGTTGCATACGGTAAAATTAGCCAAAATGCTAATAATAGCATGAATGGTATCAGTAGAATGTGGGGTATCACTGCCATGTTGTCATCCAACGACTCAGTCCATTCAGTATTCTAAACATAGCTAATAAGTAAATAAATTGGCTAAAAGCTTGTTTTAGGTGAAATGCTAATGCTAATGCACTGGCTTGCGCAAGCCAGTGCCATAACTTGAGAGAAAATGGTAATAATGGCTCATATTATTGCGCCACCTACGGCAGTCCGCCGTAGGTCCTGCGGCGGTGCACTTACCGGAGGGGATTAATGAGACTCTTATTTTGAAATTTTCAGTAAGCTTCATTTGAAATGGCAACACTAATCCCATGTGTAACAGTGGTTTGGTTAAACCAGTTATCTAATGCCCAAAAGAGTAATTACATGATGTAAAAACTGTCAAGGCTTTTATTTTGAAATTTTCAATAAGCTTCATTTGAAATGGCCACACTAATTCCATGTGTAATAGTGATCAGGTTAAATCAGTTATATAATGCTCAAAACACAAGTAGTTCAGAATACCAGCCAACTTCTCCTCTATAGTAACAAGACAGTTCCGCCATGTTGTAGTTCTGACATGCTGCTCAGGCCTCTGTTTTAACTGAGTCTTGGCCATAGATAGAACTACAGCTATGGCAGTTATGGCTCCTGGTTTGTAGTCCAAACCAGCAGCTCTGCCTTTCTCTGTATTCTGTTGCTATAGCGATTAATCCTCAGCCAACTGCTGTGTGTGTGTGTGTGTGTGTGTGTGTGTGTGTGAGGCCCCAAATATGGGGGGAAATTGTGTACATACTTTGTAAGTGAGCATGCATACATACGAATAACATAGTTGGTGCCTCTGTTAATGAACAAAAAGCTCACAATGGTAATTGAAGTAACTTGAAACTGACAAAAAATGTTTACTGACAAATGAATGAAAGTCAGACACTGCTTTTAAATTGTGGTTCAATTAAAATGATCAAACCTAAAAACTTATTAGCATTTTTGTGCCTGCGATCATAGAGCTGATGTACCTTTTGTCTCATCTGTTCCAAGGTCATTTCCCCCAGAACCATTGTGATAAATTCCAGCCTCTCTTTTTTATGATTTGCTTTCCTCCTTGGTCATCTCAAATGAAGTCCTCCTTGACATTGGAGTTCACCTTTACTTTCCGTGGAGGTTGTCCTAGACTTTTTGGTAACCATTCAGATCATAATTCTCTTGAATTTGTCATCAATTTTCTTACTGCGGCCACAACCAGAGAGATTGGCTCCAGTGCTGTGGACCTTAAGTTTCAGAATAATCTGTACAACTGTAATTGGAGGTGAATCAAGCTGCTTTAACATCCTGGTCTGTCATTTTATTATTGTGTACGCAATTCAAACATTGTCTGATTTTTACAGGTTAATTTTCAATAAATTTTCATTTATTACATTTGTCAATTTCCAATTGTGTCAGTGACCACTGTGGGTTTTTCAGTCATTAACAGATGGTACCAACAACTTTGACCGCATGTGAATGTTGTGCATGAATGGACACGTGGGTGTCCTGAAATACAGGAGGTGCATGTGTAAAGTTATGTAGTGGATACGCAAAGACATTGTGTGTGTTTGTGATGAGTGAACTTTGGTCAGGAAGTCCGCTAACTTGAGCTCATCCCTGGATCTGCAAGCTCTCCTCTATCTGAAGAGCCGTCAGCCACATGATCAGACATAGAGGTCTGGATAGAATAAGAGCAGAAAAGATTATGTGAAACTCTGAGAAACACCACAGTAATAGTAAAGAGAAACACTTAAAATACAATATATAAGACACAGTTAAATAATATGTTGTTTTATCTTTCTTCACCTCTGGCAGTTTTCCCATTTTCCTCTGGTCTCGTTCATTCAGTTTATCAGACTATTTTCCTCCTGTCTCATCTTGTATCAGTCTGCCACTATTCTAAAACAAAGGCATATCACGATCTCCTCCAAAAACATTGGAATGTACATATGACATACTGAAAATTTTCAGTTTAACAAATAAAATTAGATTTGTTTTCTTTAAGAACTTGGTTATTTTGAGTTGAGGAACTCGATTCTTCTTAGTAAAATCTTAGTATAAATATTAACCTTTTTCATCAGCTAAAAAATGCCATATTTAGCAAAAAAAAATTGTTTGGAGCTAAAGAAACAAAAGAAATTATCGCTCCAACCTCATCAGTTTCAGTCCATGCTTTTTCATTCAGTTTCCCTGTCACTGAGTGACTCCATTATTTTGTGAGAAACTTTCATATGTCCAAACTCATATCTAGCTTTGAAAATACAACCCACTAATCAACAGTTAATTACAAAACATCTGTTTTTTCAATTTGTTTATTTTAACCACCTTGTTACTATTTGTGTGTGTGAGAGAGGATGGGCATGGTGTTCCCCCTACTTCTTAGTTTCTTCTCTGTTAATGTTTTAGTTGAGTGTTATTTACCATTAGTGTTTAGCCTTTTTCATTATATTTAATGGTGTAGAAAAGGATTTTTGTTTCTCAACTCAAATCCACTTTTTTCCTGTTACATTTTACTTTTTTTGTTTCTATATTGAAAATAGCACGAACATATTGTTAGAAAACATCACACCTGTAATAAATACTACTAAGGGGTAAAAAAGTGGATTTTGCATGCAATGTCTCCTTTAAGGGATTGTTGTTACATGTTCATTATTGTTTGGACTGTTACATGCTTTGTGTTGCTGCAAGGAATTCTTACCATCCCGCCACCTCAGCAACAAAATCCTTGTAAAAAAAATAAATACACTAAGTATACTAAACTTGTTAAAGATTATTTAACTTAAAGCGTGTTATTGTGGAACAACTAACTTTGTGCTTACTGTGTTTTAATTATAATTAAATTGTAGAAAATCACAATTAGATGTGTACTAAGTGTACTATTACATGCCAACGTGGAACAACTAAAAGGATACTTTGTACACTTTATGTAGGCATTTTTATGTACTGGCACAATGCTTGATTAGTAAAACTTAAGTGTACCATTTCTGTGAAAGAATTATATCTAGAATATATTTAGACTGTCTTCTAAATATATAAGCATTATATATTTTAAATATTATACTGTGATCACACAGTATGCTCCAATTAAGCCTTTGGTTTATTATAATTGCTAATGAAATGCACTTTTTAGCTACTTAATATTGTTCTTTATTACTCTGCTATGCTACAAGGCTATGGCCAGTCAAGCATATATGTGGTATATGCTTCATACTGGTATCAGGCTACCAGTATTCATAAGGATGAACTACATAACACACTTTCCAGGTAGAAAAAATTATTTTGTGTATTCAATATATTCACATTTTTCAAGAGTGCACTGTCAATATCCTATCACAGAATTGTACAAACTGTCAATATATTAAAAGCTTAAGGACAATATTTTTATGAAAATTTGCAGTTAAAAAAATAGATATACTTAAGAGTAAAGGTGAAAAATATTTCACCAAGGAATGTTGTTTTAATTCAATGTCACATTATTTCAGTATTCAGACAAACTAACATTTCTCCTTCTGAAGTGAGGATCAATGACAGACCACTGCACTTTACAGAAACCTACAAAACAGAATTAAACATGTAAATCAGGGGTGTCAAACTCCAGTCCTCGAGGGCCGCTGTCCTGCAGTTTTTAGATGTACCACAGGTACAAAACACTGGAATGAAATGGCTTAATTACCTCCTCCTTGTGTAGATCAGTTCACCAGAGTCCTGCTAATGACCTAATTATTCTATTCAGGTGTGGTGCAGCAGAGGCACATCTAAAAGTTGCAGGACACCGGGCCTCGAGGACTGGAGTTTGACACCTGTGATGTAAAGTATGAAAGAGTGAAAAAAAAAAACAAGCTAGGAAAAAAGAATAACTTACAATTTTAGGACATTGTGAACTGTGATGTGGCATCGTCAGAACTAGAAATGATGATGATTAGGATGATGATGATGATAACCAATGATTGGGATGCTTGGGGTGAAAAAACATTTGTGGGTGACTTCTTTGCCTGTATATGTATATTGGAGAAGTAAAAACAGGCCAGAGTCTGCATTATAAAAGGATGCTCAACACAATCAAAAGCCTTGTAGAAGTCCAAGAATAATAAAAAGCCTTCATTAAACTTATTATTATTATTATTATTATACATTATTAAATAAATCACTGTAGTCAAACAGGTCTAAAATAAGTCGAATACTGTTGTGCATTGAATGATCTTTTTTTAAAAAAAAAACATTTTGTATTTCACTAATTATTGGTAAGATTCCTTCTTTTAATCTTGCAGCAACAGCTCCAGACAGAATTTTATAATCTGTATTTAACAAAGTAATCGGTCTAAGATTATTTATTAATAGTTTATCTTAGGGCTGAAACGATTCCTCGAATGATTTGAGTACCTCGATTATTAAAATTCTTCAAGGAAAATTGACCTGCCTCGAAGCTTCCTTAATTTATGTTTTAGTATTTAGCGCACCGTGTTCCGGCCGGGACATTATTTGTGGTGCATGGAGCTCTGACTTCCCACCTCTGAGTTGTTGAAGAAAGCTAAGTGTTAGCGGCATAATGCAAGTACATCTCGCTGCAGCCATAGACATAATATAAGCATAGACCCCGCATTGGCCGCTCCGGCGCAGGAAATACGGCGGCCATCTTGGAGCGGTATACCCTCCTACTTTGCTCAATCAAAACAGCAGAAGATGCCTCAGCACTGAGGGATATTGTTGTTCGGATCGATGGATTATTGATGTGAGGGCTCCACAGACAACATTTCACAAGTAAGATGGACATATTATTGTGTATATATTGTGATTAGAATATTACTTTACTGTATTTATGTCCACCGGCGAGATACCAGCTAATATTAGCTACAGTGCTTGGTGTAATACGGGTTCAGCCCCGCTATGAAGGCTAACTGAGATTCTGTAAATCTAAAAACATTAATTATTCTCTAACATTGAGTTAGGTTATCTGACACAAGAGCCTACATTAGAAATTAAACAACATATATTATAAAACTTATATTACTTGTTATAACATTGACCAGAAAAGTTTACACAGGTGGTAAAGACTATTATTTAGATGTAATTCTTTCACTCTGTCAAAAGTAAGATACATCCCAAATTTTCCGTTTTTGTTTTGAAGGTCCTAAAGACACGATGTGAGGAATAAGTGGGAAATATCTTTAAAGAGAGACGGATTCAATGCAGCACGGATCAGTAACGCAAAAAGTGGGCATGCAGCGCATGCAACGCATAGGGGCGCTGCACCAGAGGGGGCGCCGATGATGTGTTCGCATACACACGAGCGCCCATAACTGGGTAAATGTAGCAAGTTTTACCATTCACGTATCTTCGTCTCGGGGAGGGGGATAGAGTGAGCGTATGTTGTGTACGCATCCACCTGAGAAACGTGTGCCCCTTCGCCTTCATGTACCTTCCTTCGAGGGGGAGGAGAGAGGGGGGCGCCAATTTATGTGTTCGCATCCACCTGAATAATATGTAGTTGCGACCCTGGCACAGATGAATCTCGCATCGGATTTTAGACTCAATCTCAGCTGCTGAATTACTCTGAAGCTAGAAAAAATATATATTAGGCTATACATGTTTATATGTCTGTACATATAAACATGTATCTAATATATATTATTCAGTATTAATCATTATGTATTTGTGTTTGTATATTTATATAAATATGTATTGATATTACTAAATAATTTATTCAATAAATTATGAACGGCTGTGTGCTTTGTAAAATGCTCATCATACATAATTATCAGAATATTCTATTCCTATTCTATTGTTTTCCCCAGTAAGCATATTTAAATACACTAACTATGTATCAATTCAATTAAAAAATACTTAAAAAATACAATTGTTTACAAATGTAGCTTTGATAGCTGTTTGTATAAGGTTTCCAGCAACAAAAAAGCGTGTTATGATCGATTAAATGCGCTGATATGTCATTGTGCCTGCCAGACATACAACGCTGAGTGGAGCGGTCGACCGCTCTAAGATGGAGTGAGCAGGGTGACAGTTGGATGTTACGATACTTGCAGATGAATATCGAATTTTTTCTAAGAAAGAAAATATCGATATATATCGCAAAATCGATATTATTACACAGCCCTATTTTCTGTGTACTTCTAAATCTGCTCCTGTTATGCCCTGTTACTGCTTTCGTCTCCAGTGTTCTAATGTATTTCAAAACAGTTTTAAACATTACACTGTCACATACTGAGTGAACATTACACACAAACATTTTGGTTATGCCCGCATAGTAAAACAAATCTACCACACACAGGACGCAGCTACCCAGGAAGCTAAAGTGAATATAGTAGCTCTTAAAACCTATAGTTATCACATTCACCACAAACGCTCCCTGGTCATTAAACAAACATAATAAACTTAAACATGGCTTTAAAGTCACACCTTATAAGTAAGAACTTTACCTGTAAAGGGGAATAATGAAAACACACGGACACGATGTGTTACTGATTTCATCTCCGGTGTTCTAATGGAGGAGCAGAAGCATTCAAGTCCACCTCGCTGCAGCAAACAGAAAGGGGCGGGACGGACCACTGTCAGTGTCATACCTTATTTGGAAATGGGATCATTGCAATCCAGAAATGAAGGGGCGCTATTTCCTATACTTCCGTTTTTATTTTCTTTTGAAATCTGTGATATATTTTCACCTTTAGGAAGGAGTTTCACTCTAAGAATGTATCTGAACTTCTCTCTTTTATTTACTCCAGGGCAGCTCACAGTTTTTAGCAAATTCTATAGATTTCGGTGTACTTCTAAATCTGCTCCTTAGTCGCATCTTTTCGGCCTGCTACTGCCTCTAGTGGTGTGGGGGTGGTAACACAACTAATCTAATTACATTACTAAATCAGAATACCACAATTTATTATTTACTATTAATTCTGGCATTACTGGCACCATAAAAGATAAATTATCTTATAAAATTATTTTATATTTTTTCTTTTTTTTTAATGATGTAGAGCTAATTAAATAGATTAAATTAAATCTATATATCTCCATCAATTATGGGAGGAACAAAATAAATAAGGAGACCTGAAAAACAACAATAAAAATTCCATTCACAATGTATACGTAAGAAATTTAATTGAGCAAAAATCAATAACAAACAAATGAATTAGGTACAGCAGAATAACAACCCAGGTTGTTACAAGCAGGGTTGTTAAGCAGATATAAGCAAAAATTAAAATTTTTGTTTTTACAGTGCCATGTATATTATTGAGTTACTTTTTGTTCGTAGAGTCTTATATATAGAAAAAAATAAGATGAAACTATTTAATCTATCAACAAAGAAATTTTCCTTTCACTCTAAAACGATAAATCATATTCATGAATCACATTATTACACGGCCCATCTGTGGTGACGATATTTTGTATCGTCGCCTGCAGAAGCTTCATGTGTCATACAATGATGGCATGAGGCTACTACTCAAACTGCCTAGATGGAGCAGTGCTAGCCATATGTTTGTACATAATGCTGTTCCCACATGTGCAGCTGAGCTCAGGAATCTTATGTATAAATGCATGTGTAGATTATCTGTGTCATGCAATAATATAATTGCAATTTTAGTAAATCCTGCTTTTAGTACTGTGAGATTCTCTTCAACATGATGGAATCATTGGCGTCATCATTGATTTGTGACTCGGTGAATAATATCATGCCATGTTTATTTTTATTTTTCTCTTATTTTGTTTGTTTTTACCTTTTTTCTATGGACCTTTTTTGTGTTTGAAATAAAGATATGATTGATTGATTGATTGATTGATTGATTGATTGATTGATTGATTATCAACAATTTGTGAATAGAGCAAAACGCTATAGGTAAATGTTATCATTAGTTTTGTTAAGAATAATTATTGCACTGTCAATAAATAACTTCTAATAGATGTTTTTGTTGCCAGAGGAACACAGTAACACCTTCATGAGCTCAGAGGTTCAAACTGATAAATAATGAGGATGGATGCTCCCTGCTAAAATATTTCTTGCTGTCTTTCATGTTCTTTAAGCAAACAGTTGAGAGAGTTGTTTTTGGTTTCACCACCATTTACCTACTATTTTACCTGCCATTCAAAGTATTCTTAAAAGATTGTCTGTTAGTCTGCAGCTCATGTGACCAAACCAGCCATGGAGATGAAAAATTAAAACTTTAGTTAAAATGTTGTTTTAACTTGAGTTGAGTTGAAATTCAAGTTAAAATGTTTAGTTTTAACATTTTAATTCAACAACCTCTACCTAACTAGAAGTTGTACACAACCTCAAGTCGGGTAACCCCCAGGTCTTCTTAAAAGATAGAGTCTCTGAGAACAGTTCTTAAATATATAGTCAGTGTTTTCAGCAAAGTTGAGCTGACTGTCCAGGAATGATCCAAGGTATTTAAAATTTACCACAGTTTCAACAGGTTGGCCATCAAGTGAAACTGGAATCACTTTCAGTTCTTGTTTATCTCATTTAATTAGCTCTACTTACTTAAGAAAATGAAAAGGTATGTTCTTTTGTGAGGGAATTTATCTTTTACTGCTCCAGTAATGCCAGAATTAATAATAAGTAATAAAGACTTTGTGGTATTCTGATTTAGTAATGTAATTAGATTAGTTGTGTTACCACCCCCACGCCACTAGAGGCAGTCGCAGGCCCGAAAAGATGCGACTGCGGCCTTTCTCATCCAGGAGCTGCTGCTTCATAGCGAACCGCTGGAAGAGCGCTGAGGAGTATTTATACAGGTGAGCGGATAGACTGAACACGGTGGGCGGCTGAGTAGTTGCTGCTTATAGGACGACCCGCAAAATACATTTCATATCATCCGGTCTGAACAAACGGTGCTGGAAATCATATTGGCGGTACAGGGCTGCAGGCACGTGCAGAGGGGGGGGGGGCTGGGGGTGCTTGAGCACCTGCCCTTTTTGCTCCTTGCCCAAAAGTGGTGCCCTTTTGGTCTTTTTTTTTTTTTTTTTGGTATTATTTTCAAAGCCCTCTTCTGACACATAATAACATGTGCTAAAATTATTTTATTTTATTTTTTTGTACAACATAATAAGCCTTCCGGTCACCTTGTTACCTTTGACCTTTTGCCCATGACGCATGACGCAGTTGCCTCTCGCGCTGTGAGATAAGGCGGCTAACTGGAGCTCAGCATAGCGAACGATCCAGATCATATGTCTATGTTCCAGATTACAGAACAGTTTTTGGTGAAATATATATATAAAAAAACGTTTTTGGTGAATAAAGTGGAGTAGACTTGCTACTTGTCAGATGACGGAAAACGTTGAAGTATCGTTTCTGCTTCAGCACGGAGTATCGGTTTAAGCAGAGAGGTAATGAAATACAACAGACACTGACAGGCCTCTAGTCTGGCTTACTTTGAAGAACTACTGAGGGGAGGAGACAGCCAGGTGAGGAAAAACTGTTCTTATCTATCGATTCAGTATTTTTATCATACAGACATTAGGCTGCTGTTGTTGTGCTATTAGCTAGCTGCTAGCTACGACTTTGTTTGCAAAGCTAGATAACAAAAAGCTTCTTCTCTGTGTACGAGGCACATCGTCCAAAACTTATCATCTCCATAATGGATAAATGTCAGATCTTCTAATTTGCTTTGCTGCATAATGTACATTGCATTTATTCTGGCGTTAAGTAAATGTGTCTTGAAAGAGAATAGCACTTAAATAAAAGTCCAACAAGGATATTCATTTAGAATTAAAAATAACTCACCCTGATCTACCATGATAGATATAATGTATGTTATTAATGAAGGGGAAAAAACTCAACCCAGACTTTAAGTTTAGGGTCTGGTTCGCAGAGTTTGTAGTTAATTTTTTCCCCCAATTATTCAATGGTGAAAAATAAACTAACCTCAGTTAAGTAAAATAAAATTGTAATCAAAACTTTTGGAATTGTAATGATTTCTTATTAAAAAACAAATTGTTTTGTTTAAAAAACTTTTTTTAATTAAATAACTAATTTTTGTCTTGTGAACTTAAAAAGATATTTGCCAAACATAAACTTTTATTTGCACACATCAGAAATCTTGTGATTTTGGGTCCTGCCCATGACGTCATGTGAGAATCACAAGCAAAACTTTGAGTCAAACAAAAACTTAGAATATCAAGAAAAGATTTCTGACATGCACAAATAAGTTTGTTTTGCAAAAAAAATTCACTTCATGAGACAAATGTGTGATTTAAATATTTAAAAAAGTTTTAAGCAAAACTCAGTAGGCTTTCCTCATGGTGACATGCATTAACAATTCAATTTTTGCTTTTGTTTTTTTCTTTTTTTCTGCAGTTCCACCTTAAAGTTTGATGCAGCTCTGCTTTCCTGAATGGACCATCTTCATCTCCACTGCAGCAAACGGGCAGCTCTTTTTTTATAGATTACAGTCCACTAAAAGGTTGCATTGTGCCCTTGTTTATATTTTTAATAGTGTAATTCTGTAAAGACAAAATATGTAAATCAGAACTAAACCACCAGCTCTGATTTACATTTCTTGCTAAATTGCGGGTTTGAATTTCGCAATACTTATAACAAAATAGACCTGCAGAAAGAAATTACTAATAAAATATCTTACATATGCATAGCTGTATGCTCTGTATAGAGATTTACCTTAGCTTTGATTGTATATGTCACAATTTTGTAATTTATCATTGTTTATTAAACTCTGAAAGCTGAGAGGCTTTGTTAATATTCTGTCCTAGAAGGTTAGATGTGCCTTTTTTTTCTTTTGAGCACCTGCCCTTTTAGTGGTCTCTGCACGGCCCTGCAGGGCTGGTAGATGAGTGGGACGAACTGTGGCTGTGTGGGTAGAGTAGTCGTCTTGCGATCAGAAGGTTGTAGGTTTGATTCCAGCTTCCTCCTGCCATGTGTCGATGTGCCCTTGGGCAAGGCACCCAACCGATCTGCGCATTGGTGTATAAACGTGTGCGCGTTTGTGAGTACGAATGGGTGAATGTGACTCCAGTGTAAAGCGCTTACATCCCGGTCTGAACAGACAGTGCTGGAAATCACTACTTCGAGTGGTCAAAATGACTGGGAAAGCGCTATAAGTTCAGTCAATTTACCATTCCCATTTACGAACGAAGGCGCCGTAAATATCCCGTATTGCTCCCCCGTTCTTACTTTCGTCTACTGGTCGTCTTTCCAACCCAGACTTACGTGTCTATTTCCTCCCCACCACCCACTCCCCCTTCTCAAACCGAAAGCTCGACAGGTATGGGGCAAGGTGAGAATTAATCTATTAAACTGACTGAAGATGAATACATAAACGAAAATAATGGATAATAGACATTTTTATAAGTGTATTCAGGGGCGGATCTAGAAAAATATTTAGATATAAAACAGTATTTCGTGTGTGTATACACACACACACACACACATATATATATATAAACGAAATACTGTTTTTAACTTGCATTGTTTCAAAATGATCTTCATGTAGCACTGAGGCTTAAATACAATTTCTTAATATAGTATAGTTAATTATTTTTACGTCTTTCATACTCCTGCTAATTGATATGTATTACTGGACTGGACAGAACCTATTGGTCGCTATGTGATTCATTGTGTCCAGAAAACCATTTAATCACAATACAGGACAAGGAGAAATCTGTCACGAAAATATTAGTAGCGCCATCATTTGTTACTAGATATAGCTATTAAATACAACTTAAAATAAAGATTAGAAAACTGATGTTTGATAAATTCTCCATGATACAAATCTATAAACAGTTTAGTTTCTGTTAGTTCTGTCAAGATGCAAGAAGGGGCGAATTTCTATTTATATTGGTCAATCGTTTTATTTTAAATATACTGTAGGAGCCGTAGTTTGACGACTGTTATAAATATCAACACGTTTTGTGAACACAGGGGATTAGCTCAGTTTTTGTCACTTGTTTTTAGGAATTGCAGCAGCTGCAGTGCGCCACAATAAAGCTCATAAACAGGTGAAGAACCAAACTAGACAGAACCACATCTGATTGTTTGCCAAGCCAAACATCCAATAAAAGTTCCATCAAGCCTCTACTAAGGCACTGGGGTCATGTTTCTTGACACAGGCAAAAGAAGGTTCAATGTCCAAACTTATTGATTTTTCTTGGTGATTTATTTTCCTCTTTCACCAAACAATTACAGAGATCAAACTTTCCTCTGTTCTCATGCTACCTCTCTTGCTCTGGTAAAAACCATCGGCCCCAAACCCAATTGCCTGCTGGTCCTTCACCAGGCCCCCAATCTTATAGAAAGTGGACTGACCCACATTACTTCCTGTCTAAATTTGGAAAATAAATAAGAAAAATAATAAAACAAAAAATAAATAAAATCAACAATTATCAACCTACAAATAAACTCTGTAAATAATACAAAAAATAGAAATTTAAGAATAAAGTAACAAAATTCAAATGGATAAAGAAATAAAGAAAAAATAGCTCGAACAGCGTCTATTCCGCCTTTTCTCGCTCTGTATGTCGGTATTACACACGACCCGTTGCCATGGCAACCGACAAACAGGTCAACGAGCAGATAGAGCAGAGATCACCGATCAGGGGAATCAACACCAAAAACAAACATTTCCCACACAAAAAGTAGCAAAAACACTAAAACAGAACATCCAGTACGTTACATTATGTTGTCAGGCTTAATGTTTATATTGTGATTATTAATAAGTTTTCGTCTGAACACCGCGGTGGTTGATTAGCTGATCTAAACAGCTGCTCTACTGATGACTTGGTGGCGGGTTGTTTAGTGCTAATGGAACCAAAACACACCGAACTGCGCAGCACATGCTAAGGTTATCAAAGTCAGTAGCGGGCTAACAACAGTTAGGCTAGCATAACTGACCCACTGCTCACTTGTTCAATGTTTTCTTTAACTTAAAACGTTTTCCTCACCTGTGAAATCTGAAGCCCTTATTACCATTATTTATGGTTGAATTAACTGCTAAACATTACGTCCGTTGTTCTGATTCTTTGCGTGATTATAGTATTTTCCTGACCACTGATATTCCTGACTCAATGGACAGCAATGGCGCATGTGTGACTTAAGATAAATCACGTAATGTCCAGTCCAGTAATATTTATCCATCAATGCTGCTGGCGCTCTGTCCTTCTCTCGCACTTCCCGCTACTTAGCAGTGGGTGTCAGGTTACATTGTGTTGCATTCAATGTTGTCGGAAAAAAGAGTTTCATGCGCTTAATGTCCGATTTGCCATAACTATTTATTGAATTCATTGTCGCTAGCTGGGGTGGCAACAGGGGTGGCAAGGCTCTCGTTTGGGGTGGCAACTGGCACCCCATGCCACCCCAGTAGATCCGCCCCTGAGTGTATTTGTGAGCTTACCTCTTTATTTTTAAATTGAATATAATTTCAGATCTTTGTATAACTTTTCTTCAGGTTAACTTAGAAAGTGAGCTATTGTTACAGGTTAGTTTTCTAAACTACAAAAAAGTAGCTGTTAGGGAAGCTCAAATATGAAAAATTGGACTGATATTGATATCTGATAGTAACATAGATATTTTATTTTATAATTTTTTTATTCGATTACTCGATTAATTGTAAGAATAATCGATACATTACTCGATTACTAAAATATTCGTTTACAACAGCCCTAGTTTATCTTTACCAGATTTGGGAATTAGGGAAATGAAACCTTCTTTCATACTTGGAGCTAAAGTTTTTCTCATTACACATGCATTTATAGCCCTAAATAGAAGATTTTTAATATCATTCCAGAAAAATCGATAAAAATTGGCAGTCAGACCATCTGTACCTGGTGATGTATTTAAGTGCATTTTAGACCTCACTATCTCTAGTTCCTCTGGTCTAAATTCAGACTCGCATAGGTTCTGAAATGACTCTTCAATTTGTGGAATCTGGTTTTGGATTTTCTCAGAGACAATTTGAGTCTTCTATTGAAAAGTGGGTGAAGTATAAATTGGAAAAGAAATAAACTTCTTTTTCTTTAATCTTACTGTAATTGCATTCTTCACCATTTATCAATAAAGTTGTTATAGAGTTCCTTTGTTGTGTACTTTTTTCCAAGCGACTAAAGTATGAAGAATTTTTTTCTCCAACTTCCATCCATTATGCCCTCGACCTGATGTTGAGTGCAAAATGGATTGATAATCCTAACCGATGGCCCTTTGCAGATACAAAGCATCTAATTTAGCTTGTAGTTCAATTAATGTGGGATTATTTGAATCAATTGAGTTACAAATTTGATTAATTTCTCTGACTAAATCACACTTATACTGTTTTCCTTTCTTCCTAAGCTTTTTGCTGAAATATATAGTCAATCATAGTTTTGTATTTCAAAAATTCCCATTTATTTATATAATCTATAATCGAGTAATCAGCTTCAACTTCTTTTATAATTTTTTTAATCCTAGTACAATAATTCTCGTTGTCTAATAAACTGGCATTACATTTCCAATAACCTTTATGTCTATTTGTCTTTACGCTCAGTCCCAATATTAAGCTCACATAGCCATGGTCAGACTGAGGTGCTTTAGAGATTGCACATCTAGTGGTGCACTTTATAAGATAATCGCTTATTAATCAGTAGTCTAGTCTAGATCTACATTTATCCATGAATATTCAGCATGCCCCGGATTTAATGTTTTCCACACATCAGTTAAGTTATTATCTATTATAAAAGTATTTATCAGAGCATTGAATTGTTATCTGCCTAATCGTGGAGGCCACCTGTCCAGCCATTCATTCGAAGTCATATTCCAGTCTCTTCCTAGAATATGGTCAGTGAGGTATCGAGATTTAAATTCCACTATAACTTCAGATAATTCATCCAGCAAGTTTGGTTTAAACTGTCATTATTAAAGCCATAAACGTTAATTATTATGAGAACTAAATGATTGATTTTGGTCACCACTGTTAACCATGAAATACCATGAAATGATATTCAGTAAGTTAGCTATAGAAAAACTTAAGCTGAAGAGTTGCAGCAGCAGATCCTTTTACAAAGTCTCCATCTCCATCTTATTCAGCATGTGTACCTTCCAGTCCATTTGGCGTCCATCAATATATCCAAAGGAGCCACGAAAGTAGGCCACCTTCCCTGCTCTCCTGGCTTGATCAATCTGCGGCTACAGATGATTTCTCTCCTCCTAATCTTTTTTTGGTAGCATTTCAGCAAACCGGATGCCCAGTTCCTTGCAGCAATAAATGGATTTTTTTGGTCTTCTTCCAGATTTCTTCCTTCAACAATTTTCGTGTAAATAGCATGATGATGTTTCTGTGTTTGTTCTCCATCCTTCGTCCTAGTTGGTGAACAAAATCCACATTCTCCTCAAGCCTTGACGCAAATTCAGGAACAATGTGCTTCAAAGTCTGTATGACTAAAGCCCTGACGTCTTCATCTTTCTCCTCCTTCAAGCTTTTTATGCAAAGGCTTCCTCTCATCTCTTAGCCTCTTTTTAAGATCAGTATTCTCCTCTTATAGTTTTTCACTTTGCTTTTCCAGCTCTTTAACCTTTGCCTTGCATTCTTTAACTTCGTTAGCATTGAACTCCACCGCCTTGGCTAGGCTAGCAAACATAACTGCTGTGTGTCACCTGTAGTTCAATATTGTCCACTTTCTCGCCTAGCGTCAGAATACCTTTCATTACATCTCTGAGAGATATTTCCTCTGCTTCTTCCTCTTCAACTGACCTAAAAATCATAAGATACCCTCCGCCATTAGCATCCACATTTTCTTCCGCAAACACTTCTTTTTTTTATGGCGGTGTGCAAAACACTGAGTCCGCTCTTTGTGACGTTATTGCACCCTGTACTGCAGGATACTTTCAGGTTCACGTCGCATATATTTCGAAATGTGAAAGACCACGCCAAAAAAAAATCTGATTTCACAAAAAATCTAATTTGGATCAGTACACATCTACAGTGTGAACAAAGCCTTATTTGCAGTTCTGACTGAGATGATCGTATCTCCTTTATGACTACAAAAACATATTTTTCTGATGAAACTATGCAACTTAAAGGTTGCATAGTTGCAACTTTTTTGCCTGTTGATAACTTTTCACTGCTTCAGCTTACCTTAAAATAAAAATAACAGACATTCATAAGTATGAACTTATGAATAAGTCTGACATTCTTCACACCGATGGCTGCTATTGTCTACTAAGCACCATAAGTGTTCTCCAACACAGATACTTAGGACCCAGGGCTGGCCTCAGCGCCTGTGTGAACTGATCCCAACTCATGCATTTACATACACAGCCTAACATGAACAATGAATCACAGTGCTTTTTAATTACAAAACAAAATATTTAAAGGAAAGAGGACCAGATATTTTAAAAGGGAAGGGGGGTGATCACTTGATCTAAAATCCCCAGTAACTGGCCCCCCACGTATTACACAAATGTAGTAGAAAATCTTCTGACAACTCTTAAAAGTTAATTTGCAATTTTTTCATTTGTACTGTTTTGTATTTTTTATTTTAGGAGTGATGATCTTGGAGGCAAGTTGAAGAACAACCATTGAATCTGAAGTGGAAGAAGTGGATGAATACAGAAAAGTTTCATAAATTGTCTGTTTGTACCCAATTGTGAAACTGAGTTTGTGTCACATAGTATAGGATACAACGTTAACCATGGAAAGTACCAATAGAATCATACAGCTATAGTATTGGTAATGATTATTGTAGATTTTCACTATTGTAATATATCAATTTGTCTTTTTTTTTCCAAATGAGAAATTTAAAGACATACAACAAATAATGACCAAACTTCTGACCAGCACATTAATGTACACAATAAAAATGTATTCACCCACTTGGAGATTTCTTTATGAAATAGCTGATTTACCTCAATTTTTAGAAAGCTGATTTGAGTTTGGATATTACCAAGTTTGATAATTGTGAAACCTGCACCATCAGGAAGTCAGTCAAATAAAATGTCTGGCATATTGTCAGACATATAATCTAGCATACCGAATCATATTAAAAGATCAGGTGCTTTTTGGGTGGCCAAGTCCAGTCCTCGAGAGCCACCATCCTGCAAGTTTTAGAAGTATCCTTACTCCAACAGACCGGGATCAGCCCTACAAAGGCCTGATAACGAGCCATTCATTTGATTCAGGTGTGTTGAAGCAGGGATGCATCTGAAAGTTGCAGGATGGTGGCTCTCGAGGACTGGACTTGGCCACCCCTGCACCGTTCTGCCCCAGCAAGATTAATTTTCTTATTGGCAGATTTGGTGCTGTTCTGCCTGGCTGTTCTCAGATTTTTGTTCCTACTTCAGGGGTAGTACCAGGCGCACCGAACCAGATACGCCACCAGAACGATTTGATTGACAGCCAGTGATGGCATAGTTACTTTGAAAAAGTAATTTTAATCGAATTACTGATTACTCCTCGAAAAAGTAACTTAAATTACTAACTACTTGATCTGGAAAGTAATTAAGTTAGTTTAAAAGTAACTTTTTTAGTTACTTTCAGCAGCTGCTAACAACAACACTCTGCCACCTGTGAAAATTACTTTGAGCTTTGCCAATACTTAATTGCAAGTTATTTTATGATGGTAACATCAACAATGCATCTCCACTTATATAAGGTTGAACTGAAGAGGAGATTGTTTTTAATGGTTACAACAGTACAAAATAGACGTTAGTAATTTTTGGGTGTTCCACTATTGTCTGGAAAACTAAGAAGGATTTTAAACCCCCCACCCTTCCTTCCCTCCAGCCTCCAGGTTCTGCGTTTGGTGTCAGAGCGCAGCGCTCCTCCTGCGGCTCCACATTTCAGATGGCCCACTGCACAGATTTATGACACTTATCTTAATATTAACAATTATAATGACGTTTAGTTATACAACTTTACGAACACATCCATTCATGGCTGTTTTCACGGTTTTTATGCTGTTCATATTAGTCTCGATGTTTGCAGTTTTCTGGAGCGCAACGCGAAGCTCGACGTCATTCACAGGTTATATATTAACTTGACTTTAACAAAGACACAGCGGGACGGACCATCCGGGAAATGATGGACAGGAAGAGCCTGACGAAAACGACCTTGATGACAGAGAAAATCTGGGGTTTATGATGAGTCTCTGCTTATTTCCAAGCCCAAATGAGCAACTTCACATTCAAAAACGAGCCCTAAAAGGTGTGACCCGCGATTCGTTAAATTTGCAAGCTTATAATAATTGGACTTGGCGACAGAAACTCAAAATAGTTCCTGTTTTTCCACCAACAAAATGCGCATCTCCCTCCATTGTTTTCATTTCTGTCGCTGCTGATAATGTCGCATAGAAACGGCGATCACTCGACAAGATGCATAGAATAAATACAATTAAATTACAATAGAAAATAGTAACGCACAGTAACGTAAAGTGTTTTCGATAAGTAACTGTAGTCTGACTACTAGATTGGAAATAGCAAAGCGTTAGATTACTCGTTACTGAAAAAAAGTGGTCCGACGTCAGTAACGCATAACGTGTTACTGACATCACTGTTGACAGCTGCCAGCATTTGTTGATTGGCACGAGTGATTTATGTCACTGAAAACTCCAAAATAATATAATTTAGCTGTGGAGAGCTGCACAGAAGTACGGAGCCCTCCAGGGGACATGGGGATTTTTTTTCCCCTTTTGCGTTCCCTCGCAATACTGATCAGTTCATGCGGCATAAATGATACTGTAAACCTTTCTTACGGTGGCCACTGTACTTTCTGCTTTAATACAAGCTTATGTAAGGTTTTTCCATCCAATATTTCTGAGTTATTATCACAGGGTAATCAGTCATCTGATTGTGTCTCTATGATCGTCTGAATGGTTTAAAGTGCTGCTTTCAGTGCCGTTAACCTTAACAGGTTCCATCTCAACCTGGAGATGGAACTGATTGAAAACTGATCGATTTCAATCAGTTTTGATTGAAATCAATCAAACTGATTGATATCAAACTGATTGAAAATCGATTTTCAATCAGGTTTTTTTTTTTTTGCACCAAAGCGTTAATAATAATAATAATAATAATAAACACGTCTTATTATTATAAAACACAGCAAACTAATGGTGGTAGACGGCCGCACTGGGTTAACTCGGGGAATCTCATCTGTCCGTGTATCAGTCAACTCCTAACCTCTTCTTTGTTCTGTCACAATTATCGATTTATTTCATTTTTATTATCATGCTCCAAACTTTGCGAGGACTGACCCCCCAGCTCACCCGCTTCCTCACACACACACACACACACGCACACACACACACACCCACACCCACACACACACACACACACACACCCACACACAGAGCCAGCAGCGTGTGTCCCATTCATACCTGTGACGTCACGCCCACATCGACACGCCCACCACCAGGTGTCAAAGCCGCTGCTCCTGTCATATCAATAATTACTTATTTCATTCATATTGCTCTTATAGAGCCTCAGTGAAAACGTGTTTATTATTATTAACGCTTTGGTGCAAAAAACTGATTGAAAATCGATTTATTTACTGCATGTTTATGTCTGTTAAGGTTAACGGCACTGAAAGCAGCACTTTAAACCATTCAGACGATCATAGAGACACAATCAGATGACTGATTACCCTGTGATAATAACTCAGAAATATTGGATGGAAAAACCTTATAAGCTTGTATTAAAGCAGAAAGTACGGCGGCTGCCATAAGAAAGGCTTACAGTATTCAATTATGCCATGTCCCGGAGGGCTCCGCACAGAAGAGTTATGAGTTTAATCACCGGAAGTGCCAGAAACACACGCAGTAAGTTTCACAGTGGAATGACCGTGATTTAGCAGCGCTGTAAGCAGCTGGTATCTCTGAAGAACAACCATAGTTTTGTGCCGACAGAATGAAATATAGTCAAACATTTATGAAAAGAAGAGTGGGCTGAAATTCATCTAAAGCCGTTTATAACAAATTTTGCTGAGCAATTAATTAGATAAAAAAATTATTGCGATAAACGATATTGTTTATCACAATTATAAACTGATCGAATTGGTAATGACATAATAATGCAAGCAACATCCTGCCAAAAATAGATACACTTTATTTTTAAAAGAACATTTAACATTGGAACTGGTAAACAAAATAAACAAAACAACCAAAAAATAAATAAAATAAAATAAAAAAATAAAATAGACTCTCAGTCTACATTAACAAAAAATGCACTTGAATAAAAACTAAATGCAACATAGAACCAAAGTGGAAATAAAAACTACATTCAACCAAAAGAGTAGAGATTATGAGAGGAGTTGGAGGGAAATTGCTACCGCATTTGGTAACTTTTCAGCTGTTCATCCTTAATGTGACATAAATAGGTTATAATGATAAGTAGGTCTGAAACATTCCTAGAATGATTTGAGTACCTCGATGATTAAAATTCTTCGAGGAAAATTTACCTGCCTCGAAGCTTCCTCAATTTATGTTTTAGGATTTAGCGCACCGTGTTCTGGCCGGAAAATATTTGCGGTGTGTGGAGCTCTGACTTCCGCCTCTGAGTTGTTGACGAAAGCAGCATAACGTCTAATTTTCAAGTGAGGATTTTATTGATTGATGATAATGTCCGGGTTTTCATCGTTTTTGGGGGACCAATAAGCATCCTTAAAATGACTGGCGCGATGCCTGGAGTCCTGCGGCCTTCCTCCTCCGGGAGCTGCTGGTTGAAAGCGAACGGCGGGAAGAGCGCTGAGGAGTATTTATACAGGTGAGCGGATAGACTGAACACAGCTAAGTAGTTGCTGCTTATAGTGTAAGTGTAGCTTTATGGACGAACCGCACAATACATTTCATATCATCCCGGTCTGAACAAACGGTGCTGGAAATCATATTGGCGGTACAGGGCTGGTAGATGAGTGGGACAAACGAAGGTGCCGTAAATATCCCGTATCGCTCCCCCTTTCTTAATTTCGCCCCTGGTCTATTTCGTTTGCTCGCCTGCAGTCGGTAACACAATAAAACCACCGAGATAAAGTTTTGTTGGACTGTGGGCTGCAAAGATGGCACAGAGCGACTTCGTGACACGTAAACGCCCCACAACGTCTGACGCAGTGACGTTGGTTCCAAAGCTCTGTTGCCCAATAGACATAGAAGGCAGCTCTCCTCATTAACATAACGATGCAGCAGAAAAACAGCAAGAAGAAATACAGCAAACAGAAAAGGGAGAAGCAAAAAAAGACAAAGCAAAATATCTATTTTTCTTGACAAAAATGCATGTTTAAGGGAAATAAAAAAATAAAATAGCTATATACATTACTTGATGGAAACTCGTGTAAGGAAAATGAAAAACTAAATATATATTTATGCTTGTATTTCTTATTATGTCGGTTTTGGTCCTCCATAAAAAAGGAGGTTGAAAAATAATTTAACACTTTCCACTTGCATTATGTTTAATGTCAAATTTATTAATAATATTTGCTCTCTAAAACAATGACAACAGTGCAAATTTGACATTGTGGTGTGCTGTAGGCATCGTTGTCACTGGTATGTCATATTGTTAGAAAGCCCACCATGTTTATACTTAGTCTGTGTTATGTTTTGCCGTTCTATCATTGTAAGTTCTAAGTTCCTATTTTATTGAACTCATCGTAGTTGTACAGACATCCTTTGAATACGCCACAGATATGCAACGTTCAGCAGCAGCGACACTTTTCTGCATTTTTCCCCGGTGCATCGGTAAAGAGGAGATTTTGCCTTTATGTCTTGGTTTTGTCGTTGTGTGTGAATGCCAGAAGGTGAGCTTGATTACTTTGTCGACTGGGTTTGGTACAGCCGAGCGTATTGGTTTAATTCTGAATGCTCCGTCTAGTTCGCTATGCTGATTTGCGTTAATTTTCGGTTTAGCTGATTTGTTGTTCGGCTTTTGGGACAGTTTGACTGAAACAATATTTTGCGTGTAACTTTTGTGTTATGTTTAGTTTATAGTGCTATACTGATTATTATTTGTCTGTTGTTTCAGACTACCTACTTGAGAAATTCCTACATAATAAGTGCATCTGAAATAAACCATTCAAGCTGGAATCCGCTGTTCTTTAACTTAAACCAACCCCCATAACTTGCTGCTCCAAATCGGAAATTTACATTAAAAAACAACGTCTTTTATATCCAATGGCTGATGTCCGATATTAAATTTTACAGCTAAAATCTGCCAATACCAAAACCATGCCGATAATATCGCGCATCCCTAGCCCGTTTTTAGGGTGCGGGCGAAACATTTCATTTCATACAGTGAAATGTATGTTTTGTTTGTCCTTTGAAACTGTCAAAACTATGGTTTTGATAGTTTTTTACCCATAAAAACCGAAATTTGAAACCCATAAAAATATATTTTTAAAAAACATATTGAAATGAAACATTTAAATGTAACAAAAAAGCAAAAAGAACTAATCTGTTATCAGCCGCAAATAATGGTATTATCATGGTACTGTGATAGCCATGTTATTTACATTTGTTTGTGCACTACGTTGATGTACTATTCTGCTCTTTTGTATGTATATTTCTGAAATTGTTGCAAATGTTCAGTTCCAACAGCAACTTCATTTAGCAGTTTTTAAACACCATATTCTTGAGATTTAGCATGAATTATATTGTTAAAAAATCAACAACAACATGTCTTTTTTTATTATATGAACTGCAGTTACAATTTTCTCCTTGTTCAATCAGATTTTAAAGCTTGGGATTTCCACCAAAGCAATGAACTGTTAAATAGTATTAGGTTGTGTTTGCAAACTTTAATCTCATTTTACATGTGTACAGTGGCAATACATTCTAATAGATAGGTAGAATATACCTTATTGATCCCCAAGGGGAAATTGCTTATTGGTTGACAAGCTACTCCATCCAAGGTATTAAAATATTAATATAACCATAAGTATTTATATACAGCTCTGGAAAAAAGACGACTGCACTGAAGTCCATTGAAAACCTGATGGTTGTTGTTTCTAAATGGATATGAACTTGTTTTCTTTGCATTATTTGAGGTCTGACAGCACTGCATCGTTTTTGTGATTTTGACTATTTCTCATTTTCTGCAAATAAATACTTCATTTTTTCTTGGAACTATTGATGGAATTTCATCAGTAGTTCATACAATAGAGAGCTGATAATTTTGCAGTGGTCTCTTAATTCTTATCAGAGCTATATATACAGTTATGTTCATAATAATAGCAGTGTGTTTAAAAAGGTTGGTAAACCTCAAAATTATTCAAATAAATTATATTTTAATGAACACATATGCATTGGGGACACTGCCCATTCTATTTCAAAGCAAAAAAGAGGAAAAAGTAATTGAATATTACAATATTTTACAGAAAGTCAAGAAATACAATGTTTAAAAAAATAGCAGTGTTGACATCCTTCTTCGCAAACTCAAAAATAAACTTTATAAACTAAGAAATGCTAGAAGAGTCATCTTTCCTGAGAATCATAAACTAATATTTAGGTGCATAACCACGGTTTCTGATAACTGCTTCACATCTGTGGTCCATGGAGTCAACCAGCTTCTGCAGCCCAGGACAACTGTACTATGTTCCACAATTCCTCTGTATTTCTTGGTTTTGCCTCATGAACAGCATTTTTTGAGTCAGCCTACAAGTTTTCTATGGGATTAAGGTCCGGGGATTGTGCTGGCCCTCCTTTACTTGAATTCTGTTTGTCTGGAGCCATGATTTTGCTCACTTGCTGGTGTGTTTGTGTCATAATAGTGGATTTGGTGAGGTGAGGGAAGACGCAGGCAGACCAGGATGAAGATGATGATGATGGTTTTAATGATGAAATAATCCAAAAGAACAGAATACAAACAGGTTGCACAGGGAGCAACGGGGAAGACAGAGATGCACACATGACGAGGATCAGACAAGAGACAAAGACAACAGGTGGGACTAAATACACTGGGAGGGTAATCAAAGAAACGAGACACAGCTGGGAACAAACAGGGGAACAGGCTAATAAACACAGAAAAACCTCAAAATAAATACACAGAAAACACAGATCACAACAGTTTGGGGTTATTTCAAGGGCATTTCCTCTTCAGCATACGGCAAAATGACTTATTCCAGTATTCTGGGGTACTCAAATGATCCATGATTCCTGTTATGCTATAAATAGGACCAACACCTTAGTATGAGAAACATCCCCATATCATGATGGCTTGAATTCAGAGTTTGCAGGATGTCTGCCAAACTGTCTGTGGCCCTTAGAACCCAAAAGAACTATTTTACTTTCATCAGTTGACAAAATATTACGCCAATTGTTTTTAGGCCAGTCAATATATTCTTTGACAAATTGTAGCCGCTTCAGCACGTCCTTTTTTTTTACAGTGGGACGTTGAGGGGCTTTTTGCTGGGAGCTTGGCTTCACATAAACATTATCTGATTGTTGCAGTACTCACAGGCAATCGCAGATCTTGTTTGATCCTCCTGGAGCTGATCACTGGCTGAGCCTTTGCCATTTTGATTATTTTGCAATTCATTTGAATAGTTTGCCTTTTTCTTCCTAAACTTTCTGGTTTTGGCTGCCATTTTAAAGCATTTGATACCATTTTAGCTGAGCAGCCTATCATTTTCTACACTTCTTTATAGGTTTTCCCCTTTTATTAATTTTTGATCAAAGAACACTCTTCTGAACAATGTCTTAAACGACCCATGTTACTCTGTTTTTTCAAGAACAAATGCATATCCAGCTTATGCAGCGTCTGTTGCCTTGATACTTGACCCTTAAGGGTCCTCTGTTTAATACCTGTTTGTTTTCACATAATCAATGACCTCTCTGATTGAACTCAGCACTGCTACTTTTTGAACACGCCCCTTTCAGTAAATGGTTCAGTTTCACAGAATCAGCAGCTTGCATATCATGTCTGTTGGGTCTGTTTGTTTTCTATACCTTAACTTCCTAGAGACTTACTTGCAGTGTAGAAGTTGAAATTAAACAAAAACTGATTTATCTTCCTAGTGATGTGGGACTGCTATTATTTTGAACCGAACTGTGTGTGTCTCAGAGGTCGCGTTAACGTAATATTTTCCTTATTTGACTGGTTATTTTTTTAAACGACAGGAAAAATTAAAGCCCGTCCGTCATTTGACAGGTTCTAATCAGGGGCGGATCTACTGGGGTGGCATGGGGAGGCAGTTGCCACCCCAAACGGGAGCCTTGCCACCCATGTTGCCACCCCAGTTAGCGACAATGAATTCAATAAATAGCTATGGCAAATCGGACATTAAGCGCATGAAACTCTTTTTTCCGACAACATTGAATGCAACACAGTGTATCCTGACACCCACTGCTAAGTAGCGGGAAGTGCGAGAGAAGGACAGAGCGCGAGGCAGCAGCATTGATATTACTGGACTGGACATTACGTGATTTATCGCCATTGCTGTCCACTGAGTCAGGAATATCGGTGGTCAGGAAAATACTATAATCACGCAAAGAATCAGAACAACGGACGTAATGTTTAGCAGTTAATTCAACCATAAATAATGGTAATAAGGGCTTCAGATTTCACAGGTGAGGAAAACGTTTTAAGTTAAAGAAAACATTGAACAAGTGAGCAGTGGGTCAGTTATACTAGCCTAACTGTTGTTAGCCCGCTACTGACTTTGATAACCATAGCATGTGCTGCGCAGTTTGGTGTGTTTCGGTTCATTAGCACTAAACAACCCGCCCACCAAGTCATCAGTAGAGCAGCTGTTTAAATCAGCTAATCAACCACCGCGGTGTTCAGGCGAAAACTTATTAATAATCACAATATAAACATTAAGCCTGACAACATAATGTAACGTACTGGATGTTCTGTTTTAGTGTTTTTGCTACTTTTTTGTGTGGGAAAATAATTAACTATACTACATTAAAAAATTGTATTTAAGCCTCAGTGCTACATGAAGCTCATTTTGAAACAATGCAAGTTAAAAACAATATTTCGTATTGTTTTTAATACGAAATATTAAAAACAATATTTTTAATATTGTTTTTAATACATATATATATATATATGTATATATATACATATATATATATATGTGTGTATATATATATATACACACACACACACACACACACACACACACTTCCGACTGTTTATATGACAGGTTATAAACCAGTCAACAGCAGTTACCTTATGTAAAAAAATATATCAAGGTTTCTATTTTGTAGGGTATGTGACTGAGACAGTGGAATACATTTATAGTTCATGAGTAAGGCCACGTTCAGTGCTGCTATATGGCTTCTTTGTTTGACACAGATGTGGGTTTATCCGAGTATATGTCATTTTAATTTAGTGGGTCAGTGGACCATACAAACATCTAGTATGCAGAATTTGGCTCTGCATGTAGGGCAGGGAACCTTGCTGGATAACCAAGTCTGAGGTCTTTGTTGGTCCTGGCGACTGGCAAACCATCGACCCAAACAAAAGAGGCACCACATGGGTCTGCAGAAACACTGCTGGCACTCTGATTCATTGTCTATTCCTGTAATCAAGATACAAACAGTGATGTAGGTTATTACATACCCAAATATGAACACAGTCTTTCCATTACTTTGCCAAAATTTCACAAATTTTTTTGTGTCTTGCACTGAAGATATATTATAAACTAATAAGCCTTAATTTAAAAAGTGATTTCTTATGTATTTCTAAGGGGAAAAAAACATATGTCATTGTTTCTGACATAAGCATAAACAATGTCAGAAGCTCACATGTAAGCTCTCACCTGCTGTTTGGCAGAGTCTAACCAACTTGGTACTTGCTGGAACTTGCATGCAGCCGATACAGGGTTCCACTTCCTGTAGATATAGGAAGAGTAAGCAAAATGCATTTGCTTACATTTCATTGTGGTTGTTGAACAAAATCTCTGATTTGCAAGAGATTCAAAGTACTACCTGCCCACTGGGGAGTGTGTATCGTTGATTGAGCTCCACCTGAGCTCTGAAGGTTTCCAGAAAGAGTTCACTCATTGTTTGGTGGATTACAACATTGGGCGAAGTTCTGATGGGAGCTCTGAGTTTTCCCCTCAAATCTGTATAATCTGTTGAGTTAAGACTAAAAACAGAAACAAAAAAATAACCAATTAGTCACTTAACCATTTATACAGAATTATTGAATGAATTGTGTACAAGCACATACACACACCTAATATTGAATGGTCTGACTGTAGGGTTAATGCTCTCCACCCTCAAGCTCAGGATCTCTATAGGGGAAGGTGAATCTGGGCTCAGCTGATGCTGCCTGGAATCTGTCACGGTCACATGACAATCGCTTTGTAAGGCCATGTCAATGTGATATGTGGTCACCTACAAACAGAAAAAGAGAGCCAGCGTTTTTGAATAACTGCTCTTTCTCACAGACAAGAGTCAAATGATCTTAAAATGCAATTAAAATTCCTCTATAAGACAAAGAACCTATGCATTTGAGGTAAAAGCATTATTAGCATTTGTTAGACAGAAGTTTCAAACATAATTATGGAGATCCTGGTCTTTGTTTCTGACAGCTTAATAAGCAAAGCAAAGAAAAAAGTAGCGGATGAACAGACACTGCAGAGGATCGATGAGAAAAACAGGAATAACAGAAAAACTAGAACATTTCTGAAGAAAGTTAAACGGGTCCTTCCAAAGTGTGTCCATCGGTTGGAACCCAGAATTCTGATGCTAAAAATTAGCATCAATGCTAAGCTTAGCTAGCATGTAAGAAATAGCATGTGAAGTATCAATGTTATGTTGACCTGAATACCTTCAGTATGCAAACATAAGTGTGTAAGCTAAAATTATCCATAATGCTAATGTTATCCTAAGGGCTGTCACTGTTATGAGGGGTATGATAATAATAATAATAAATAATAACTTTACAGATTAAATGCACAACAATACCAGTTTAGACTTTGAGCAACTTGGTAAAACTGTATTTCGTAACATTAAAACATGCTTGGCTGCAACTGTATCGATGGCAGCTCTTCTCCTCTTCAGTATTTGTAGCTTTTGGCGCAGCTCCTCTCCTGCTACTGGTAGCTTCACCGCATCAGTTCAGTGTTACACCGGCTGATGACGGTGCTGAGATTCACTTTGTCTGATGTCTGATTTTCTAATATTTTATGTTTTATTGAGGATTTTTGTACATATGTTTTGGCAGTTCTGTGATCATGTCAAAGCAGCAACTTATAATAAAAAGTGTTTTATTTCCGTTTGAAAGCTGCCTGCTTCCATGGAAAGACAACAGAAAATCGCTCTTATAAACATGTAATTACTAAAATCACCATACCTTTGTATCCCTTTGAAAAACGAACCCATTTAAATAAAGAAATCCCTCCATGGGTGATACCTCGATAGAGCGCGTTCATTTTATAGTGTTAAAATGTGAAACCCCTAACCCCCTTATTATGTTGTACAAAAAAATAAATAATTTTAGTACATGTTATTATGTGTCAGAAGAGGGCTTAGAAAATAATAATACCAAAAAAAAAAAGAAATTGGTTAAAAAGGGCACGAGGTGGCAAGGAGCAAAAGGGGTAGGTGCTCAAGCCTCCCTAGAGCCCCCCCCCCCCCTCTGCACGTGCCTGATTAGGTGGCGCAGCAGGTGATGAGTGAAGATTAATGATGGTGAGCGTCAATAAATGATAAAATAAATCTAGCAACAGGAAAGAGACTAAAGTGGACATAGCAATAAACCAAGAGAGGATAATACTAATCAAAGGAATCTAAATGGAAATGAATGAAGAACAAAATGCAAGAATAAACTAAGAAACTACAGTAAATACAGAGGAATAAACTGGTATGGCAAGACCTTTCGAGCAGTAATTAATACAGAGACTGTATGGCAAGAATAAACAGACACGGTTTTCAGATAAAAGGTAAAATAATATTGTTGAAGTGCCATGGGTTTGCTGAGACCACATCTAATACTGAGAATAAATATATCTTACAGGCCATAACAGCAAAGAACTTATCACTTATTTATGTTTTTAATTAGATTTGATATATTTCTTCAATATTATTTTCATGTCAGTGTTAATGTCATGAGGCTGACGACTCCATGACACTTTCAGTTTGACTAGGATTTTATTAAGAACCAGATTTGTTCTTTGTAATTTCTGTCCAGTAAAACTATTAATCTATAATCAATAGACAGGTCTATATAAAGATATAATCAATGTTTCTGTCTCATATTTCTATGGCATTAAAGGATCTGGAACTTTTGTTTTTCCACTGAAAGCTCTGGTTTGCACAATAAATGCCATGTGGGTGAAATTTTATGGATGATACTCTGATGTCCCATTCTCCTGAAGGCAGCACAGAGCTGCACCACCAGAAACCTACAAGAAGAGCTATGATTAATGTAGTTACAGTTCTATCCATGTTTTAATGCTGCAGAGCTCAGTCTGTTTGCAAATAGATCAAAGTTTAAACTGATATTGTTGTTCATCTTCTATCTGGTCATTTTGTGCAACATTTAGCAACTAACATCAGAAAATTGCACAGAACAAGAATATTTTTTACACTCTGATTAGCTGCTTATAGGCCTACTAATTTTAAGGTGAATGTTCATTCATTGCATTTTTCAATTATAATTTATATAATTGTAAATTATTTTTACACCTGTGAAAATAATTTCTATTCCCATGGCTTTTTTGTCCTCTGGGAAATTATCTTGATGATAAATACAGAAACAAGCATAAAGATCAAAATATCTACAATAGTGATAGTAATATTAATAATAAAATAATAGTCAGTGTAAAGTAGCCTACAAATTCTTTGGTCGGGGCGCTGAGGGACCTGGATAAAGGCTAGGGGGGCGCTGGCCGAAAAAGGTTGAGAAACACTGGGCTAGCATGTTAACGCCGCCATGAGAATGTGTTCTGTCACCATCAGGGAAGTCTTTGTTATAAGCAATATCCCATTATAGTCCATTTTCAGGTTAATATGTATAGAGTATGTATGATGAGGCTTTTATTTTTAAATTTTCAGTAAGCTAAATTTTAAAAGACCACACTAATCCCATATGTAACATTGTTTCATTTAAACCAGTCATATAAAGTCCAAAACAGCAATTACATGATGTGAAAAATATGAAGGTTTTTATTTTGTAGGGTATGTGATGCTCTTATTTTGACAATCCACTGTGGTTGTCAGTTTAGGGGCATGCTTTAATTCCCCACCTGTTATTTGCATACTGACCAAAAGTGAAGCAGACAGCTCAAAATCTCTGAGTTCATTAACCCTCTGATGCGTAGTGGGTCTTTTTGGACCTGTGTTTTTTTGCTACTTTTTTTAAAATTTTGATTCAAAATAATGTTTTGTATAATACTTTCTACTGTGTTTTATTTCACACAAGAATTATTTCATGTTTGAAATATTTTCATTTTTCACTTTTTTAAGCATTTTTAGAACAATTTGCAGAACATTTTTAAAACAAAATGACAACAGCAATTTTATGACAGCAATGATGAAATGTCAATAATGGACAATATCAACATCCATTATGTGTGTGTGGACATGGGGGGGGGGCTGCGAAAGAGCACGTTTCTTGAAACTAGCTAACTAACCAAGGTAGCTAACATTACTCTCTATTCTATTATGCTGTGTGTATCACGCATGTGTGTGTGTATGTGTGTGCATTTATCCATCCATCTGTCCGTCCGTCCGTCCATCCATCCATCTTCTGTTTATCTGGGGTCGGGTCGCGGAGTCAGCCTAAGTAAGGAGGCCCAGATTTCCCTCTCCCCAGCCACTTGTTCCAGCTCCTCCATGGGAAATCCCATGGCATTCCCAGACCAGCTGAGAAACATAGTCCCTCCAGTGTGTCCTGGGTCTTCCCCGGGGTCTCCTCCCGGTGGGACATGCCCAGAACACCTCACCAGAGAGAAGGCCAGGAGGCATCTGTCCAGATGCTCCTCTCGACATGAAGGAGCAGCGGCTCTACTCTGAGTCCCTCCTGGGTATCTGATTTTCTCACCCTATCTCTAGCCCAGACACCCTATGGGGAAAACTAATTTCGGCAGCTTGTATCCGTGACCTTGTTCTTTCGGACATGACCCAAAGCTCATGACCATAGACGAGGGTAGGAACTTAAACTAGCAAATCAAGAGCTTTGCTTTTTGGCTCAGCTCTCTCTTCACTACGACAGATTGGTGCAGAGCCCGCTTCACTGCAGACGCTGCACCAATCCGCCTGTCGATCTCCTGCTCCCTTTTTCCCTCATTGGTGAACAAGATCCTGAGATACTTGAACTCCTCCACTTGGGGCAGGACATCCTCCCTGACCCAGAGAAGACACTCTATACTTTTCTGGCTGATTTATTTATGCATTTATTCATATAGCTATGGATTTTTATTTTATTTATTGAGATGATAAAAGAACACATTGATCAACAGGTTTTGTATGTCATTCAACACACTCTCTCTCTTGGTTTTCTTATCCAGGATGTCAGACACACACACAAATAATACACATGCACAATAAAGTATAGGTGGTAATGTTAGCTAGTTGGTTAGATAACTAGTGTTGGCTAACTTTGAAGAAGGGTAATATGTTGATTTGTGAGAATAACGCTGTCACAGTACTCATGATTGACACAAACACATTTGTGAGGTAAAAAATAAAGATAATACTTATATATAAGAGTTTTTGCTGTGTAAAATATTATTTTTCAGGGGTGACACTTAGGTCTCAGTGTGTTTGGTTCACAAAAAAATGTTTTCCTGACAGTCACAGTTGGCAAGAAACAAAGATTCCCATTAAATTCCATAGGAAATGAATGCAGATAATGTTGGACCCACTCACGGCAGAATGGGGTAGTGATATAAAACAAGCCATTTCTTAAAATGTATAAAAGGTAAATTAAAAATTTGAATTGCATGATATCAGTAACATGTTTCTTGAGGAATACCTGGAATATGAAGTGATAAAAACTTTTCATTACAAAGATATTGCAAAAAGATGACCTCACCAGGTCAAAAAGGAACTGGTTGCGCATCAGAGGGTTAAAGTTCAAGGTGTGTAAATGTGGGAAAAAAAGACAAAATTTCTCCTTTGCTGCTTCCCTGTGCATATTACGGCATACCTCCAAGATACTTTTTTCCATAATTTGGCGGGGGCAATCTACGTACCAACTTTCAGATTTCTATGATGTACAATTTGTCCTATTGCACGTTAGGGGTCGCTGTAGAGCAGTTTGGCCACACCCACTTGCGATTCCATTAAAATAGTTTAATTTCATGCTGGAGATAATTTTGGCCAAAGTTTGGTGTGAGTTTTTGAATATGTTTAGACCCCAAATTTACGATTTCGGGTGGAAAATAAAATTAAGAATTCCTTCAGATACAATAGGCTTCACAGAACTTCACTGCTCAAGCCTAGTAAACCACCTGGTTACACAAACACTTACTGTTAGAAATATATTACAGTGTTATGGCCTCAGGATTTTAAATATTTTAAACAAGTATTCTGGTGCTTTTAGAAAAGTTTGTCATTAACATTTTTAAATGCTACTAAGCATCACTTACGTCCTGTCACTTAAAGAATGATTTCCAATTTTTATATTCAACATTGACACTAACTGCTAAGCTCTTTGGTATGTAAACATGATGGTAGCAGTTTTCGAAAGGTAGCGCAGACCAACAGACTTAACTGTCTAGATGTGCTACAGTAGCAAAATCTGACGATCATCAGAACACTTGATTTGGCCAATTACATCATAGCGCTGCATATATTCTTGTGCTGATTGATGCATTATAGTTGCATTATAGTATGGCCTTGTTGCATCACACATGGGCAGCATTTATAGAATTCCTTTTGGTAAATTTCTACCATATTCCAAATCAGTTCTACTGGTAACACATCCTAGTTTAAGCTAACAAGATGAGTTTCCCAGTTGTACTGAGATTAGAATTCCAGGTTTTAGTCAAAGACCACGTGATTCTTACAATTGCAGAGTTTATACGCAAATTGCAGAAGAAATTGCGAAGATTTGACATCAGGACCTCCAGATGAAAGCGTCAGAGAAAGGACAGAATATCAGTTGCTCTATTTAACGCAGGTCTTTTCAGATCTGGTTTTGGACGAAATTGAGTATTGCCAATACAAATATAGAGACTTAAGAAACATAATTGAAAACATAGTTTCTCAGGCCTTTGGTCAAGTTATGGGCATTGAAGAGAACTTCCAATCTGAGACTACCAAGATATATAACATGTTTTTCTTAAAGCATGTGATATCAGCGGTCACATCTCCCTTGGACGAGGAAGACCCCATAGAGCTGCTCAAGGTCAGTGTAAGATTCTGTTCTTTGGTGCAACAGGTTATCGCTATCATCCAGGACCTGAGAGCAATGAGGTGGGGAATTGAAAATCTGAGAAATTCAGACATTCCTGAGGATGGGGTACCTGAGGACAAGAGAAATGACACAATATGGCTTTTTGTGAAGTGGTTGATGTGTAGAAACATCAGGAGGTACAAAATTACATATTTTTTCTAGGTGGTGCTGTTGAGTTCCTTCCTTCACCTGCAAATATTTTTAGTCTTTTCATCACTGGTGTTTGAAAACTGTTAAAAAATAATAGTGCATCAACATGGGAAAGGCTAAATCAAAAAGAGAAATGTAGTCATTAATTTAAATATTTTTTTCCTTACTATGTGACCATTTCATTTTTGGTGGGAAAGAAACTGATGAAACTGAAATAATTACTGTTATTGATTTGCTCAACTTATCAAGTTAAGTAAAATAACTCCTGTAGTGTTTCTATGCATTTCTTTTAAAAAAATTAGAATTACTCTGCCATTTTTTACCTTAAATTAAATAATTACCTTAGTAATTTTCAATCATATTCAATAAATTTGAATATTACTTGTCAAAATTATCCAATCGCTATCCGTGGTTTTGAACTGCTTTGAATTTGTGTCGTTTCATCATTAGTGACCACGTTTTGTTAAATTTTCAACAAACCTGGTGTCAGACTGCCTGGGGAAAATCCCGGGGTCTTTCTGAAGGGCTAACTTCTGACAGCCCCGTTCAGCTAACTGTGTCACGGCTCAGAATGATTGACAGATACACAAGAGAGAATGAAGCCAGGAGGATTAACCGGCTCTTCTCCACCCAACCAGCTAAAGTGTACTCTCAATGGCAGGGTAATAACAACAGAGCAGACCCACCAAGGCTGGAGACTGAACAATACTGGAAAGGCATATGGGAAAGGGAGGCGTCCCACAACAGCAAGGCACAGTGGCTAACCTCTCTACGAGAGGACCACAGGAACCTCCCTGAACAAGCCCCGGTAACCATCACTGTGGCAGATGTCCAACAAAGAGTCTCGGGTATGAAAAACTGGACAGCACCAGGACCTGACATGATCCATGCCTACTGGCTAAAGAAACTCACTGCCCTCCATGAGTGACTGGCAGCTCAACTAAACCAGCTGCTACAAAATGGGACTCACCCTGAATGGTTAACTGAAGGGCGCACAATCCTGATCCAGAAGGATCCCTCAAAGGGATCCACTGACATTGGGATGTCATTCGGACTAGAGAAGTGTGGTCAGATAGTTACAAAGAGAGGGAAGGTCGTCCACACAGAAGGGGTCTCACTCCCAGAGGGAACAATAGCAGACAGAGGACAGTTACAAGTACCTGGGAATACAGCAAGCAAATGGCAACCTCGATGAGGTCACAAGGAAAGGAGCCACAGCCAAATACCTCCAACGAATAAGGCAAGTCCTGAGAAGCCAGCTCAATGGCAAGAACAAGATCCGTGCAATAAACAGCTATGCCTTGCCAGTAATCAGATACCCTGCAGGAATAATTAGCTGGTCAATGGAGGAGATAAAGGCCACGGATGTTAAGATCTGTTTGGTCAGGATTTTATGCTGACTCTAGCCACATGCATCACAGGTAGATTCTAGTAAAGCATTGATTAATGCCCGATTTTAAAATTAGTTAACTGGACTTGTAGCCATTATTTTGTGCCCATGTGGCTGAACACCACACGGCACGACGAACCCGATTGAACCGTTAACCTAGGATTTCTGTCGGCTAATGTGTCTCTCAGGTTTTGAAAATGGGCCGACAACTCGTGTCGTGTGCGCTGGACATTACACTAAGGAAATAGGAAGGGAGGGTCAGTGGAGAGCACCGGAGCTGAGCCTTTTTTCATTCAGTGTCATCAACAGAAAGAAAAAAGGCAGGAAGAGACGATAAAGCCGATAATTAAAATGAGGTCGATAGGTTTAATTTATCGTTTATTGCGACAGGCCTAGTGGGGCTTCAAAACTTTACAGTCTTATGAGATATTTTCACCCACCAAAACTTAAGTGAGCATGGGATGAAGATCTGCAGAATGAGTTAACTATGGAGAAATTAAAGGAAATATAAGAATCATGGCATAAGTACAGACACCTCCAGTACTTATGTATAAAATCATACATAGACTCTAGGCTACCTGTATGGATAACACAGAAGGTATAAGCACTTCATAATGTGGAAAAAATAAATATTTTGGTTTTGATGTACGGAGTGGAAAGTAATAAGTTATATTTACATCTATTGCTGTAATTACAGTTTGTCTAATTTGTCCTTTAAGTAGTTTAGAAAACCTGAACTTTTACTTTTCTATGAATTTTGAGTAAAGTTACTCAGTTACATTTGAAATAATATCCATTAATGAGTAAAGATAACACCAGAAAAAACAGCATTGATCTTTCAGCTTTGTGTTCAGATCTCATGTTGCATCAACTGGAAGACAGAGGAGCAAAACCTATGAAGCTTAGTTCAAGTGAACTTCTGAGAAAAAGAAAAGCCCTTGCTGAATTTAATGCATCAGTTTAATTAAGTATAGACAGTAGTTTTATCAGACATGGCAAACTTTAATATTTTAACAACAAATGTAAATGTCAATTGTATCAGGTACTTGCAATTATAATTTCTGTTGACTAAAACTTAAGACAGAACTCCAGGTGCTGAGTTTGGAATCAGTTATTTAAAACTATTAGATAGGAGTAACAAATATCAGCTGACATAAAATATTGGAAATTAATTTCCCATTAAAACTACACATATTTTGTGTTGCTTTTTATAAAAAAAAACAGTTTGAGGCAAAGAAGTTCTCACTTCCTTTGTGATCAGCTGAACTTTTGCTCATCAAAAGTTCTGAGCAAAAAGTAATGAGGTATTTTTGTTCATCAAAGAGTACCTCATTATAAGTAAAATAATGTTAAAAACAAATAGTTACTTTTAACATTAGTAACTTTATTTGTATTTACGTGGAGTTTTTTTTTTATATAGATAACTTCGCCATGACTGTCTTTTCTTTTGAACAAATTAGTTGTTGTTCTCTGCACTTTTTTCAGGTTTTGATTTCGCTTGACTTAAAAATTCAGTCCTGTGGTGTTTCCCTGGTTTTTATTTTAAAGCCTATAAATGATAACCAATTTATTGTTCGTCCTATCCCAGTGCAAGCGCCATTTTTTTATGTCTGTGGACCACCTGTGTAAAATGTCCTAAATGAAGAAAGCATAATCATTAGTGCACTGCCTTGCTCTGCATTAGCTTTTTCCCTAAAATAAGCATTTGGCAATTTTTTTTGTTTTTAGGTACATTTAGCATACTGAATGGAACATGTCAACGTAAAATAACATGCTGGGGATACCCAACATACTACTGACAGCTTTTAGGTTAAGCTTAGCATTTTAGCTAATTTTAGATTATACACTGATTTTAACATATTGAATTGAAGAAGTCCATGTTAGTCAACATGCTTGTAATTCTCCTCAAACCACTGAGTACATTATAGCCTACTTTAGCATTGATGATAATTTTTAGCATCAGAATGCTGGGTTCTAACTCATGTTTAGACATTAATGACTGTATATATAGTTATTTTGAGGGAAGAATAAATTTACACTCTTATGTAAGCTGCATACAGACTACTTTTCATTGCATCAAATTGTCATTTTGTCAGTGTTGTCCCATGAAAAGATATACTTAGATATCTGCAGAAATGTGAGGGTGGACGTAGCCTGGTGCTGCAAGGTTGGAGTCCTTGTCCTGTCAGGCGACGGGACCTGGATAATACCCGTGTTAAACGGACGGCGGAGTCCGGCAACGACAGGCGCTTAAATTCCGTAACAAAAGTATGTTTTTATCTTTTTTTTTTTCCAAAATCTCTTTCTCTTTCTTACTGTTTATTCAATGTCACATGCTGTTTTTATTTTGTTTTTTAATTATGTAAAGCACCTTGAAATGCCTTGCTTCTGAAATGTGCTATGCAAATAAAATTTGATTGATTGATTGATTGATTGATTTGATATATATATGGTTGACGTACGGTGACGCCACCATACGTCAACTGCAGCGTACACAAATATTATACATATATATATATATATATATATATATATATATATATATAGAGAGAGAGAGAGAGAGAGAGGGAGTATAAGAACATGTCTAGGGGCCTAAGGAAGTACAGCATACATCAAATGTAGTAAGGTTTAAGATAATTTTAATATCAGACTCTCACTCCAGGTCAGATCAAATAAGAAAGGGCTTATCCTTCAACAGTGTAGAGAACGCTTCATACGGGATAATATCAGACAGTCGGCTTCCACTGGTTGAGGGTGGCGGCTTTATCACTGATTCATATGGACAGGATGCATTTCCAGGCACAATGATGTCAGCAGAACATCATTGTGCTCAGTCAGTCCCAACAAACATTTTCTTATACTCAGAAGAATATTGCGCTTAAAAATGATAACAAACTGTTGATATTTTATGCCCAAAAACTGTTGAATATAGGGCAAGTCCACAAGCAGTGAGTTAAATGAATCAATAGCAGATTGATGTTTGATACTGAGTTCTGACAACGTTGGATTCATCCAATGTCTGGCCTCAGGAGCCTATGCAAGATAGGCTATAGATCACTCCTAACACTTTTTGTCTCTCCAAAAGGAGTTCGACACCAGAACCTTTGAGGGGTGGTTTCTCAAGGCCTCAGTCCTCAATCTCTATTATACCCACATCAGTTTCCAATTTACCTTTTACTCTATCAGAATTGTTGAGTAAAAGATGCAATATAGATCATCTAGATCTACATTGAGATCATTGAGGGCTCTATACACTTTCTGAGTGAAAGATTTCAGCTGACACTAAATACAATTTCTCACTTACAGAAATTTAATAAAACAAAGTCATATTTAGTTTGTTGAAATGTGAGAATTGGGCCTCCCTTGAATCATGTCTCCCACAATTTTTATACTTCTGCGCTCTCAGTCAGCGAGACCAGATCAAAATCCAGGTTGAAAGTTGGGATTCTCATAAATAGGAGTTAGCAAGGAGAAACAACTATCGTATACCCTTTCAGTTTTCCTGAATTTACACCAGATGTTTAACATCTTCTTTAAAAGCATGTTTACCAGCACCACAGCTCTAGCATTTCGTAAAGACACCCTAAAGCGGCTGTTTCGCCACATTGAGTCAAGGTCGTGTATACCCCATTCCAAAAGAAACCTTCACTGTGCAGCCCACAGGTAAACAGGAAATGATGGTGCAGCTAATCCTCCCCTTTAAACAGAGAAAACTAAACTATATCTTAACCTGTTCTTTTTGTTATGCCAAATAAAAGATAAATCGGAACTATTTAAAATTCCACTAATCTTCCTTGACAACTATATTGGCAGCATCTGAAAGCAATACAAAAGGCGGGGAGAATGTTCATGTCGATCAGATGGTTACGACCCAGAAGGGCTCCATCCAAAAAGACAGCTGCATCTTTGGGATGTTTAAAGACTTTTTCCTGTCCGTTATGTTTGATCCTGAACACAGCCATCCGGCTGCATTGCAAACACAATCCCTCTTTCCTTAAGCTGTTGCTTCATCTAGTAAAACTCCTGCCGATTCCTTTCAACAGCAGCAGAAAAATCCTCAAACATCATGATCTGGGCACTTTTGTAGACCAGAGACTGAGCCCTCCTCACCTCCTGTATAATCCAAGTTTTGTCTTGAAAGTCATGGAGCTTCAACACTGCCGGGGTTGCTGGTTGGGGCCCAGACAACATGCAAGAATGCAGTGACAGCAGTCCAGCTTCACACATCCTCCTTTGAAGCTAATCTGTAGTAGCCCCAGCAGCCAGGCCTTGAAGAAGGCAACCTTGTTAGTATCTTTGCAGCCCCCAGGAAGCCCAATGACACAAATGTTGCACCGCCGGTCGGGCACACTGCCGGTGTTTCTTTCTGTGCCCAACCACAATCCATGGAGATCCCATTTGTCTTGATATCTCCTCCAGATAGAACGAGTCTGATGTGAGTCATTCACCATGTCAACATGTCATCTGTGTCCTATTTTCACCAACTTTCTATAATAATGTATAGCTTGTCTAGTTGTTAAGAGAGCTAAAAGCTGTTCCGTCCGTTGCATAAGTGTCCGCTGCCATGGATACAATTAAATAATTAATGGCTATATAAATAAATATGATTCAATAATTAATTAGTTAAATTAGAATTAAGCAGTCATATTCTCATCAAATGTACAACAAATCCGCCCGTCAACATGTGCATCTTCTCCGACTGTTGGCAACCTGACAGGCAGCCCCTAGAATTAGGGGACCCTGCACAGAAGAGAGGCTTTTAGGAAAACAGTAGTTCGATTAATCTGCATTAGATTAGATAGAATTTAACACATTATGTTCAAGTAATGTGCCAAATTGTCAGATTAATTGCATGTATAACATGTAAACATTTGACAGCCTGTATGAGTTAAAACTTTTTTTCTAGGTAGATTTTGTGGATGTTACATGTATGTAATGTTTGTAACTCTTGTTTTATGTTGCTGTTCATCTTGGTTGCTTGGTCTCCCTTAAAATGAGATTCTTAATCTCAATGGTGACTACCTGGTTAAATCAAGGTTTGTAGTAGTATTTATTATATCAAGATATCAATTATTCATACCTTATTATGTATGTATGTATGTCTGGCCAAAAAAAGGTTGTCATCAAAATAAAGGTCACACACAAATATTTCATTGGACCACCTCTAGCTTTGATCACGGCAAGGCCTTATAAACAAAACCCCACTCAGACAAAAGAAAAGAAAATCCTCTGAACAGGAATGAAATTAACGGTGCTAAAAGTTGAAGACAAAGGAATTTTGACAGACCTTTAGTGAATTCAATGAACTGTTAATGTGCAAGTTGTCAGAAACACATTTGTTTGAGGAATAAGGCAGTTTTTTCCTTGCAGAAATTGTCTACCTAGTTTTGAAGAGATCACTGTTACACTCACCTTCAGTATCCAGCTGTCTGTAACAATAACTCGGGCTCCAGGCACGCCTATCACAACTTTGTCTATTCGTCTGAACTCTCTGTTGATGCTGGCTGCCACATGGCCAGATGTGGAATAAGGAAGCTGTGCGTGAGCTTTAAGTGTCCTGCTGATGGGATGGTTGTGCCAGTGGCAGCAGTACCAGTAAATGACAAGCAGCCAGCTGGTCATTTGAAGGCTCACAGAGAGAAAGAGAAAAACTCTCCAGCTGTCACTAATCTGGTGAAAAACAATACAATAGGGCTCAGATTAGATAGAAAACTTATCAACTTGAATAAATAAACTGAGCTTGATGTTTATCTAATTTTTGATAGCCACAGTAGTGGTGTGAAAAATAAAAGGAACACACCACCACGGTCAGTTCAGGAGGCCAATGGAACGCTCCATATTTGAGTGAGCAGTGCTTAAGTGCTCCTCTTCTGCACTCTGGAGGCTTGGAAAGGGGGTTAAGGGCCAGCACCTGATATTGTAGTCACTGTCACCTGCTGGTTATATCGCTCAAGTACATCAGGCCCAAATAATTCAGATTTCTTTCTTGTGCCACTTGTTTGATTGTGCAGAATTATGCACTAGTGTCACCACTCTATTTACAGTCTAGTTTACAGTCTGTTTGCCTCAGACCTTGCCACATTTATGTGTTAATCTGTGGTACATATAACCTCAGTGATCATCCACATTTGTATAGTATCTCAGAGAAATGTGAGAAAACTGATGAATTGTGCAGACTTTAAGTTGGCCCAAAACCCCTTTTTAATTCGAAAGGACCTTATGGCTCTCCAGCAGAAGCATAAATATCACTGTTGTTTTGAATACTGATGACAAGTATGATATGGACTGAATTTAAATGACAAAGGAATCATGGTGGAGTGTGGCAGTTCATTCCAAAAGCTGCAACGCCTCGTTTTCCTGACGCAGCCCAGTTGGGTGGAATTTTTCAAAATTTGTTAATTAAAAATGTAGTTTATATTTTAATGCGAATTACTTCAAATCTGTAACTTATGCATTACTAATCCCTCTACACTTGAATATCGAGCAACATCATAAGTATCCAAGGATCCACAAGGTGCCCATTTAGGTACATATTTATATATCTTGGAGGCTTAGTGTGCTGACTTCTCATTTATCAAAATATTTATTGGCCCAATTTAACACTCGTTCGGAGCAGTTAAATCTTAGCTGTTCATTTCAGAGCACATTAATTTAAGTGATCTGATATGACCCAACAAGGTCATGCAAAAACAACTATTTAAAACTAGTCAAATACACTTTACTCTAATGTGTCTGGTGACCCTCCATTCACTTGATTGTTGAAAGCTTAGGGTGTCAGTCTGTAACGTATTGCTCCACTTGTGTTTCAAAACAGTTGTGGCTCTTATAATTCTTGCATGACAGGTCGACCAACTGTGAATATTAGAGGATGAATATGATCATATACTGTGTCTGATTTGAATCCCAAATACTGATTAAAACGGCACCTACCTGGTGAACATATATCAGGTTCTTTTCTGGGGCAGCAACACACATTCCCATGAAGTAACCTGGGGAGAATAACAGCGTGGGTATGCTTCCCAGTAAATATCTAATATTCCAGTAAATATTACATAACATTTACTGGGAAAAATGTTAGATATGTGGAGTTAGATATAATAAATAATATATTTATTATCTAAATATACTATCTAATACATTTAGATAATATATACTGGAAAGAATACCCATGCTGTATGCATGAAAGCATACCAGCTCTTGGTAATTTAGATTTTAAATTAACAAGATTACCGGATCAACGCTCTGTAATCTGAAAGTCTGTGACCAAGAGTCAGCTAACAGCTAACCTAGAGGAAGAGAACTGTGGATCAGTACAGTGAGGCTGGTCCTCCTCAAATGGTGCCCGATGAAGTCAATATCCTCACTGCCCAGCCAGGGCGAAAACGCATTTTGGATGGTTAAACCTGCTGCGCGGAATTCGTTCGGTGTAAAGATAAGACAAACAGCAAACACGGTATAAGCCAAAGTGAAAGATAACTCCGGATTCTCCATATTTCCTGGACTTTACTTCCGTTTTATTGCTCTTCTGTGTCTTTAGCTTGAATGCGTGCTGTCTTCTTCTTCTTCTTGAAATTTATCCGCGGTTGGCAAGAAACGTTAGGTGAGCATTACCGCCACCAACTGGTAAGGAGTGTGGACCACATGACAAAAAAAAAACGAAATCCTATATATATATATATATATATATATATATATATATATATATATATATATATATATATATATATATATATATATATATATATATATATATATATATATATATATATAATTTTGATTTATTTATTTATTTTTTGAAACCTACACTGTTTCAAAAAATCAAATATAGCCTGATATACTCTGCTTCCTGAGTCCTATTTCAGTAAATCGATAATGTCAAATTTAATTTTCATATTAGGTTCCTAATTAATTTGTTTCTCTGAATCAGATCATTCTTACAACTCAAAATAACATGTTCCACCATCTCATCTTCCACACAGTCACATTTCCCTGTCTGATGTTTCCCTATCAAAAATAGTGATCTATTCAATCCAGTGTGTCTGATTCTAAACCGTGAAATAATTATCTCTTCTCTCCTGTTTCTTTCTCTTTTTCTCATTTGTCCAATTCTCTTTTGGATTTTATAAAACCATCTTCCTTTCTTTCCTTCTACCCGTAACTTTTACCACCTCTCTTTTGTTTTTTGTTTAATTATACCCTTTATTTCTGTTATACTTAAACTAACATTAATATCTATCCTGACCTGATTGGTACTCTCCTTAGCTATCCTGTCTGCTTTTCATTTCCCTTAATCCAGTGATGTGCTGGAACCCATATGAAATGTATAGTTAGCCCCATCATATTGATTCTGTAAAGTGTTTGTTGTATTAAGGTAAGGTAATTTTATTTATATAGCTCATTTTCAGCAACAAGGCAATTCAAAGTGTTTGACAATTAATATATCTGGTCTACTGTCTGATTATTTTGCAAACTGACTAATGAAGAATTATAATCTGAGCAAATGATTGATTTTAATGGTCTTGCCTCTTCCACCCATTGAACTGCTGAAAGCAAAGCAAGCATTTTCCCTGTATGCAGAGACTCCACTAATCCTTTTCCCTACTTTAATTTGAAACTGTTACTGTTACTACCCTATTAGCTATATTTTTTGATGCATCTGTGTATATTTGTATATATGTAACCAGATCCTTTTCCTCATTCCTTATTTTAGCACAGTGTGAAAAGTTGTCATGAAATTACAATTCTTGACCCGTAAAGAGATGTAAAGAGATGAAGAAAAAAAAGCCCTGTAAGTTGTTTTAAAAAACATGATTTTTAATGGTACAATCACTGATTAAATAACTTTACCTTCATTTTAGCAAACTATTTATTTTTCTATGTACTGATGTACATATTTAAAACACAAACCAAAAAGCTCTTAGTATGGCCCTCCTCCTTCATAAGCAAGTAGCTGTAGTTCACAGAGAAAGGCCAGGAAATAGACAAAGCTTATCTTTTTACTGTTAATACATGACAGAAAACACGTGACAGAAAATAATTGAGAAACACTGCTTTAAGGTTAAGAAGAATGAAGCTAATGTATGTATTGGGTAAACCTCCAGGAACATAATTATGGTTATCTATCAAAGACTGTGCTACAGGACTGTTGGGGACACAATAAATATAATAGCTTTGGACGGATTGGGGACATAAAAGCTCAAAATTTAGGTTTGACACAGTTCCGGTATAGTTTTATGGTTCCACAATCATCAGTTCCACCATAGTTATTCATCACGCCAGTAGTTGATTTGCAATTAGGGGAATTTCTTAAAAAGGGAAAGACTCCAGAATAGGTTATAGTTAAAATTATTTTGAAAGATTTAAAGATAGCATAGTTATACAGATGGGTCTAAAGATCCAACTAGTGACAGAACAGAGGCAGCTGTGAATATCCCACATCATAAAGTTGTGATTAAAAGGAGAACAACAATCATCTAGAAGTTTATACAGCTGAATTAACTGCCATTATATTAGCTTTGAAATAGTTGCTTGATGGCAGTGTTAAAGAAGCAAATAAATCTATAATTGCATCAGATAGTCAAACTGCATTATTAAGTATAAAATCTGGCAAATCTTGTAGATTTGATTTATTATTAGTACATATCACTTATTAGTTCAGCTATGAGCTGTGCAGTGGCACAGTTGGTAGCATTGTTGCCTTGCAGCAAGAAGGTCCTGGGTTTGACTCCAGGCCAGTTCTTTCTGCATTGAGAGTAGAAATTAAATGCAACTGAATAGCCTATGTCATAATTATCATTTAAAAATTGACAGGTGCATGTTCTCACTGTACATGTGTGGGTTTTCTCCAGGTACCCTGGCTTGGCTCCCTCCCACAGTCCAAAAACTGTCAGGTTTGTCAAAAATGACTACCAGGTTAATTGGCCTTTAAATTATCTGCGTGTGTGCATTGTTGTTTGTCCTGTCTGTCTCAGTGTTGCCTTGCAACACACTGGCAACTTGTTCAGGGTGAACCTTGCCTCTCGCCTGAAGTGTTAGCTGGACATAGGCACCAGCACCCCTCCTGACCCTATTAGGGACAAGGGTGTATAGAAAATGGATGGATGGATAGTTCAACTACATAAGACATGTCTTGTTTTGTCTGGATTCTTGCACATGTAGGTATTGAAAGAAATGAAGACGTAGATATATTAGCTAAACATCCTCTGAAATTGGATATTATTAACTTAAGAATGATTAACTTAAGAATTCCTAAAAGCAAAAGTGAAGGGAAATCTATTATTCAAAACAAAATCCTTAAGGTATCATGAGTGTATGCATGTGCATACACACATATACGTGTGTATGTGTGTGAATTTGCACACTTATTTACACCATTGAGGTGTGTATTATAAAATTCCCTCTGAATATCATTGATGATCACACTCCAGGCCAGTAGGTGGCGGTAAATACACCTTAAGTTGGTTGCCATCCGCCAATGAAAAAAGAAGAAGCAAAAGAAGAAGAAAAAGAAAAAGAAGAAGAAGAAGAAGAAGAAGAAGAATCTTTTACGGACGGGAAAGAAGGACCACCAACAGAAACAGAAGAAGCTATACTGGTAGGTTTGTTAGGTCATACGAGTTTGTTTTTCAGTTTTGCTGGATTACCAGACGCTTTCAGAGACTAGAGCTGGAACTTGCCACCAGGATTTTCTTGGAGACCCAGTTTAAGAGCGAGTTTAGAACGAAAGCCTCTTTCTGTTCATCAATAACTCTTCTGTTTGATAATGTTTTTAAGCATTGCTTTTACTTTCTTTGTTCTAAAAACGGCATTTTAGAACTGAATTCTTAATGGTTTGCTAAATACTTCTCGGCGTTTACGTTTGAGCTGATTCAGATTGAAAGGAGGTAGTGACTCCTGGGCCCCATTTCAGAAAACGAGGTTGGTAGAAAACTCAAAGCAAGTTCAGGGGCAAGTATGTGCATATGGGTTCAGAAAACCAGGTAGCCTTTATCCTTAATCAAATTGCTATTGCAACATATCCGTAACTCTGCTCAGTTCCCTGGTTGTTTGAACAAACTCTGAGCTTTTCCTACTTTTTAGCTGAGACCTGGCATAAGGCAGGTGTCGTAGAAGGTGTTTCCTTTTCTGTAGGGACCTGTAGATGTTGGAGAGCAAATATTCTGTAGAAATATCCGGCAGGTGTGAGGATTAATACCCTTATACCTGCATTGGTTGTGGCCATATTGTTGTGTGTCATGAAAATGTTTAAGAAAATAAGAATTACTTTTAATTACTAGGTTACTTGTTTTCCTTGGTTTTAAAAACCTTTTAAAAAAATACTATTTTTTTTCTCCTTCTGGCATATCATTGGCTCATTATCATGAGGCATCCCTACTTTAGCTTTTTCTTCCTATGTATATCTACATACACTGATTGGGGAAAGTGTTTTGGTTGGAGAAGATAGACTGACATTTGTAACTGTTCAGCTAACATTGACTCGTCGCAGATAAATGAAAGAATCAATGAAAATACTAAATCAATTTATTAAAGGGGTCAGTGATCACAATAAGTTTGAATGTACATAATTCTTTATTTTTTTTGTAGGTCTGAGGCTCATTTATGTGAAAAGACCCGTAAGAGCACAAGGACAAGTACTCATTTCAGTGTGTGCTAGGTGGTGACACTGAAGCCATGGGACCAAGGAAGAAGACTTCTAAACTTCAGTCCTCAGTAGGCTGTATTGTGGAGGAACAAGCCCTGACATCCTTTGAACGCAAGGACTACATCAATGAGCTGTCCCATGAAGTTCTCTGTCATATTTTCAGGTACACAGCAGAGACTTTATTATTATTTATTTATTTTTTTTAAGCTTTTTTTGTTGACTGTCATTTGACTGACTGTGAAAAACTGACGTTTTCTATTTTTACCCCTCAATTTTTAAATGATAATTATGACATAGGCTATTCAGTTGCATTTAATATCTACTGAGTTTAATTAATATTCAACAAGTTGAACAGAGAATCCAGGACTTTATTCATCTGTTTTATATGTGAGTTGATCACATGTCAAGTAGGTGAACCTTTTATCTGTAATGACAGAAACCACTGACTGAGGCCCAATAATAACAACATCTGAACAATGAAATTAAATGACTCCCGGGGCTTCCCCCAGTGTATCATAAGCCTGGCACCCCACCCCCTGCCGCCAGACTAAGCGTTGCCTATTTTTGTTTTTAGGAAAATAATAACTAAAAAAATATACATATCACTTCTTCTTTTTTTAGTTATTATTTAATAGAGAAGCTGGATTGCAAGCTTCTCTGTTGCTCTGAGCATTTCACTGGCGGAGTTGATTTATTCCTAAAAGATAAGTTTATAGAAGATGGGTTCATACTTTGTGCTAGGGATGCTCTGATCAGGTTTTTGTTTTTTTGCTGCCGATTCCGATACTGATCTCCTATGAGGCCAATTTCTGCCGATCACCTGGATTGACTGTAAATTTTTCGCTTTAGGTAGAAATGATACTAAGTCAGGGGTGCCCAAAGTTGGTCCTCGAGGGCCGGCATCCTGCATGTTTTAGTTCCCTCCCTGGTTTAACGGACCAGGATCAAATGATGGCTCATTAGAGGGCCTAAGAGGAATATTGACAAGCTGAAAAAGTTATGATCACCAGGGAGAGAACTAAAACATGCAGGATGCCGGCCCTCGAGGACCGACTTTGAACACCACTGAACTAAGTGATCTGGCAAAATTAAAAAATTCTCTGGCAATAAATTCACCTAATTTAGGCATAAAACATGCAAAATACTTGCAGGTACAATTAGGCCTGTCACAATAACAAATTTTGCTGAGCGATTGTCTAAAAAATTATTGTGATAAACGATAATTTGACACTGATTTAATGGAAATAATGTAATAATGCATGAAATTTCCTGCCATAGATACACTTTATTTTCAAAAGAACACATAACCTGGAACTGATAAACTAAATAAACTAAACCAAAAACAAAAATAAAATGGATTCTCAGTCTCCATTAACAAAAAACGTACTTGAATAAAAACTAAACAACATAAAACCAAAGTGGAAATAAATACTGCATTCAACCAAAAGAGTGCAGATTATTAAGTCTGTATATTGTATTGCCCTTCAGTAATCACTAGATTTAAATAGAGAAGATGGGCACATCCTGACGCAATAGTTCACACCACACGATATTTTGCCCCTATTTTCCCCTTACGATAATCTTAGAACGTTGGGCGATCTAAGATTGTCGCTGGTGATTTTGTAACCGATCATCCTGCAGTGTGTGGTGTTTTACTGCAAATCGTCGGTCGTGGCCGCTCCGATCTAAATCGGGTTTTCCCCGACTGGGAGCTTAACGCAGCCTGTTGAATGTGACAGGTAGCCAATCAGAAAGCGCGGATTCTCCTCCATGCTTTCTGAGGGAAAATTACAAGGAGAATCCCAAACAGCTGACACGGCGCAACCCGAAGTCCAGGGGACATTGGAGATGATATATGGAAACAACATTAATATTTATTCAACATTTCGTGCAAAGAATATAGAAATGACGAGGGGAGGAGTTGGAGCCAAATTGCTACCGCAGTTGATAAACCCGGTAACTTTTTACCTGTTCTTCGTAAACGTGACATAAATAGGTTATAATGATTTTCATCCAATCAGTGTATATTTATATAAATATGTATTGATATTACTAAATAATTGATTAAATAAATTGTAAACGGCTGTGTGCTTTGTAATATGCTCTTCATACATCGATATCAGAATTTTCCACTCCTATTCTATTGTTATAGCCACTAAGCATATTTAAATATGATGAACTATGTATTAAAAACATACTTAAAAAATACAATTGTTTATAAATGTAGCTTTGATAGATGTTTGAATATGGTTTACAGTAACAAAAAAGCGTGTTATGATCGATTAAATGCGCTGATAATCATTGTGCTGCTAAACACATAACGCTGAGTGGAGTGGAGTACCGCTCCAAGATGGCCGCCCTAAATCTCGTCAGCGACAATAGGCGAGAGCGGTCCATGAGGGTCTATCCTTATATTATGTCTATGATCCTGAGTTACTAAATCATAACTTCCTGATAGCCTGGCTAGCTGATTAATGCTGGTTCTGATTGGTTGTTTCTGACTGAGCTGAGTAATTCTGCAGAACACAGGGAGGAGGCAGAGGAGATTGATTATTTTTCAGAGATTATTTGTCTTATGTGAGGACAGTGAAAGTTTTAATGCATATCTAAAATCTTTTTTTTTTTTTTTTTTTTTTTTTTTAAGTTACATGCTGCAGCGTTAAGCAGACGTTCGGTGTGAGAGTTCACTGCTGGGTGGAGCAGAAACGGCGCTCCGTCTGTGAAATATTACCACCAGTAGAGCCTAGCGGTGGTCCAAGAGCGAGATCAGAACCAGCGTCTTACACCGCCAGCTCGAAAACTTGAATTATTTTTCTGTTTATTTGTTTAGCTTTCTGACCGTGATGCTAATCCAGGTGACGAGTGTTGGTAGTTGAGCGCTGCTTTACCTGCCGCCCCGGTTGTCCCTTTGTTCCTGCATTAAGCCTCGATATAGCCAAACTCCATCAAGTGCCTCTTTTTTAAATGCCATATTATATTCGTTGTGTTTGATGCATGTTGATGTGCTTCACTCCCGATGTAATTTTCCGCCGCAACACGCAAACTTTCCCATTCTCTCGGAGCGTTACAGTTCCACACGACAGGATTTGTTGCACATTGTGAAGGAAAGAGGAGATGAGCTGCACATGCAGGCTGAGAAGTGAGATAAATGTGATCGTTTTGGTGATCAGTAACAAGAGACCGTGATTGACGATCATCCCTAACCCTGATGTCGGAGTTCACCACCAGCTTATCAGTTCAGGACCACAGATGTCCTCAGGGAGGGGGGGCAGCAGAACAGAGCCTTCTTTAGACATAACGACCAGGGGAGGATAGCTGGCCAGCCAAGCCCAGCCCGGGGAGCCAGATTCCAATAGCAGAAATTTGTTTAGGTCAGGCTGACATCAGTTTACTGCCTGCCTTGAAAGTTTCTGACAACAATGCCACTTCATGTTTTAGGATTTAACACCAAAAAAACATTCAAGAAATTTGTACACAGAACATAATATTCAGTCTGTTGTTGTAGTACGTTTTAGGCTTAATGTTTTATTAATAAATAATTGCTGTGGTAGATTAGCTACTGCTTCTACTTTACTGAATTATTTAGACATAAACTGTAGCCCACAAAACGCACATTTCATTAAAAAACTAAACAAAAACATCTTATTGCTGTCTTACCTTTGTGCATCAATGAAATCCATGCACCGCTAATTCTGCACAAAAATATCCATTCATCCAAAGCCAAATCTATCTTCGGCATGTCTTTTCTACTCTGTTTGAGAATCATCAAACTGTCTCGAAGCAAAACTTTCAGCTCTGGTGTTGGTCTTCCTTTAGTTATTATCTCCTGCTTCAATTGAAAATCCACTTTAGAAAACTGTTAGTGTAGAAATGTAGTCTTTCATGTTGACGTCGGAAGAGAGGAGAAAACAAATATATCGCTGTACTTATTTACTGTGTAGCTAGCTCCATGGCTAGCTCACTGTGTCTTACTCTGCAGTTATGGAGTCACAATATCTGGGATCATGAGCGCCCCCTGCCATGAGGCAAGAGAACTGCCTGCCTCACCTCCAGTCTGTTCTCTGCCGTTTCTGATCGCTCATCCGCCCACAAAACACGATACACACACAGTTAGTGACATAAAAACACTGTACATTATATACATAAGCTAAATTATGGAAAATCAGTTCATACATTAAATGTTTTTAACCATTTTATTGGCGATGTACAGACAAGAGGAGCTGCTCCCATAGAATGGCAGCCAGTGCAGTTCGCGAGAGGTTGATCAATCCCAGGTTTGGCTCAGCTTCCTGCTGCCTCACCGGTGACAAAAAAACACTCAAATTCACTCAAATTCACATTTAAATGCTTCTGAGCATTTGAATGTGAAAATGCAAAAATCCAGCGATTTTGAAGAAAAAATAATCAGAATTGGTTAAGCTAAGTAAAAAATAGATACTTTATAGTACAAATCACAGGGTGAAAATAGCAATATAAATGGTTTTATTACTATTCTTCCATGATGACAGGTGAGGCTCTGCCTACCCTGCCATATCCTACCCTGATGTGTGTATATATATATATATATAAATGTAAGCGATTTAAAAAATATATATATTATTATTATTTTCCTAAAAACATTAAACAAGCAACTAGGGCTGTTGTGAACGAATATTTTAGTAATCGATTAATCGAGTAATCGGATTAAAAAAATTATAAAATGAAATATTGGTAAATCTGGCATAATACCGGTGTTACTATCAGATATCAATATCAGTCCAATTTTTCACATTTGAGCATCCCTAACAGTTGCTTTTTTGTAGTTTAGAAAACTAACCTGTAACAATAATAGCTGACTTTCTAAGTTAACCAGAAGAAAAGTTATAGAAAAATCTGAAATTATATTGAATTTAATAACAAAGAGGCAGGCTCACAAATATGCTTATAAAAAATGTCTACAATCCAGCTTTTAGTTTATGTATTCATCTTCAGTGAGTTTAATAGATTAATTAAACTCACCTTGACACCTAACCTGTCACGCTTTGGGTTTGAAAATACGGGAAATGTCGCCTGGAGTGGGAGGAGAGGGCGAATGAACGAACGTAAGATGGGGTGGAGGGGAGGAAATAGACCAGCGGACTGACGAACCGTTAGACCGGGGGACGAACACGGGGGGAAGCAATACGGGATATTTACGACACCTTCACTGGTCACACTCAGAAACTCATCTACCAGCCATGTACGATGCGCTCCGCCACCCGTTTCTTCAGACCGGGATATGAAATTTATTGTGCGGTTCGTCGGTAAAGCTACATTTACACGGTAAGCATCAGCTACTCAGCCGCCCGCCCTGTTCAGGCTATCCGCTCACCTCAGCGCTCTTCCCGCCGTTCGCTTTCAACCAGCAGCCCCGGAGGAGAAATGCTGCCGTACTCCAGGCATTTCCCCAGTCATTTTAAGGATGCTTATTGGTTCCCCAAAAACGATAAAAAGTCGGGCATTATCATCAATCAATAAAATCCCCACGGGCCAATCTTGAAGATTGGACTTTATGCCGCTGAGACTTAGCTTTTGTCAACAACTCAGAGGCGGAAGTGAGAGCTCCGCGCAACGCAAATGAAGTCCCGGCCAGAACACGGTGCGCTAACTAATAAAACATAAATTAACGAAGCTTCGAGGCAGGAAAATTTTCCTCGAGGAATTTTAGTAATCGAGGTACTCGAATCATTCGAGGAATCGTTTCAGCCCTACGCTTAGCCTGGTAGGAGGGCTAGTAAAGAATGGTGGGCCACCAGGCTTATAATACACTGGGGGAAACTCTGAAGTAAGAAATCTATTCACATTTTTGACATTTTATTTCTGGGACTCCAAAACTGGCAATATGGTTGAGAAGAAACAAAATAAACATCAAATAGATGACATTTATGTTTTATTTCAGACTGGTAATTGCTCTAATTTGTGTGCAATTTGAGTTTTTTAAATTGACAAAGAATATTGATGACTTTTTAAGCAAGTGGGATATCGATGTTTTGTGTTGGATGAAGCATCTTTATTTTTTTCCATTTTGATTTTATTTTATTGACGCTTGTTTTTGGTTGTCTGACACTGACAGACAACCAAATAAAGGTGTGTGTGAGAGTGAAATAAAGGCAATTTTAAACTCAACTCCTATCTCTGTCTCTCTCTGTCTTTCTCACTGTCTCTGATTTTTGTCTCTGTCTCTGTATATACAGAAAGTACATTCGATTCCAAATGCAAGTAATTTACATGGAAGATGTCTGTATATGTTGTATTTTGTGAATTGGCGTTATAAAAGGTTGGACTGTTTTTTAATTGATCCAACTCTACCATATATGTGATCTAACCTAAAATTGCAAATATTTTAAGAACCTTCTCTTTTTATTTTAGGTACCTTCCCATGAAGGATATCGTGTGTATGGAGTGTTTGTCTCGAAAGCTTCGAGAAGCTGTAAGTTTGTACCTGAGAGTAATCAAAATAGTGGATCTTTGTGCTGGTTGCTGGTGGGAGTACATGCCTTCAGGTAAGAGCCCTTTTGACAAAACGTTCAATTTCATTCATAACAAATAATTTAAACCATTTAAAATTTTCCAGCTTTGTAGATTTTCTTTATTACCCATGTCAAGCCACAAAGTGGTGACAAAAATAACTCAAAGAATAACCTGAATTATTATTTTCAATTGAAAATAGTGATAATATTTTCTATTATATATTCAAGTAATTGAAAGTATTCAATAACTTGCTATGTAATAACTGCTGTTACATACCAGTTATTTGGTATGTAAAAGCAAATGACCTTTGTCACAGGATTAAACTCAATGCATCAAATTTAAACCCATTATTTTCTGAAGTTCTTTAACTCATTTGCATGGGTTATATTTCAACTGAATGCATTTTGCTGTGCGTTAACAATTTATTGTGCTCAAAATAAGGAGTGAACTATCCCCACTCCAGCTGAGTATCTTATAACTCTACAAATATTTTAAGACATTTCTACACTTCAGAAGGAAGTGTTTCAGGATCAGTTTCTTCATAATCGTGTGCCTTTAAATAATGACTGTGGATGATGTTGTATATTTTTTTTGTACATTTTGTGTTGGGTGGTAATGGTGCCCGAGTGTGTGGGCATTGTTTTAGCAAAGACACAAACTATGATGTCTTTGCTGAAATTGTAGTAGATGTTTTTTCTTAAAAAAAGAAAATGTGTTTGTCTCGCGAATGTGTCAATAATGCGTTGTGGAATATTATTATTTTGGATATTGATTCTATCATGCTGATAGGGTTGGTGTTGTAAAGGTAGGAACAAGCTATTTGAATTCCCTTTATGTTCCAAGGGATACATTGTTTTGCCTCAAGCAAACTGCCTGTTTGTACACTTATTCCAATGATTAAAAGAATAAATCAATGTAAAAAGATTTTTCATTCTACAGGATTTTATGTGTGAGTCACCAGTCTTTGTGGTATAAATTTAATCTGAAACAGAGTCTGTTCATGTTTGTATAGTCTAGAGCCGAAATCAAAAATTGTGATTTGTTGCTCTGTCCTATTCCAAGAAATCTAAAGGTTCACTGGAACATGTTGTAGTGCTTTATTGAGCCCTCTTACCTTTCATAAACAATTCATTAGTTGATTATGTTTTAATTCTTAGGTTTTACAGATAGAAGCTTCTTGATTCTTTTGAAGAAGATGCCTGACTTGGAACAGCTTTATGGTCTCCACCCTCGGTACCTGGAAAGGAGACGTGTCAGAGGTTATGAAGCTTTCAGTATTCCTGGAGTACTGGAGGCACTACAAGCATGTCCTAATCTGCTGGTAAGTGTGGGCAATGTATCTTCATAAACATTCACCTTGGTGATTTATTTTTATGGGTTTGTTGCTTGACCTTGTGACATTAAAATGGAAAAGAGTGCTTGTCACTGCTCTGGCAATTCTTGCAATTACAAAAAGCTATTGCAGCAATTTCATTGTTGGGCCTACAGAGCTACAGTCAGAATTAAAATTAACAGCGATCTCACTAAACTATTTACTTTGAGAAGCAGTACAAGACCAGCATTTCACTTCACTCCAGCAGGGGAAATCCCACAAGCCTCAAGAGTAGTTCAGCGGCACCAAACGCTAGTTCAGCTCAGAGATAACACTCGGATGAGAATTTCTTGTAAGTAAAGCTGAGGTAATTCTTTTTTTCAGCTTCCTCACTGACAAACACTTACAGAAGGAGCTGGATGGGACAAAAAAGAACAAAAGTGTTCTGCTTTCACTGGGAAATTACCTCGGCAGCTTAAGCAGGAATTTGATTTAACTAAAGTATACAAAGTGCAATAGTGAGTGAGGGCTTTGATTCGTGTGACCAATGTAATCGCTCCATGATACAGTGACCAACAGATATAATGAGCTGGCAGAGGCTTTCATTTACACAGTATCGCCATAGTCTAGAATGCTCATAAAAGTGGCAGAAACAAGATGCCACTTAGCTTTTTTTTTTTTGAGAAATAACTCTTAATTAAAAAAACAAAACTAATTTTAACTTAAGTTTTTTGTAAGAACATTTTTATTGTGGGGCTTAAAAGTTACATTTTCATCTATGTTGATGCAAAGATATTTATACAATGTTATAAAATCAATGGACATTCATGGAACCCCCTAAAAGATACTAGAAACTGCAAGGAAATTGAAATGTTGAAGGCTGAAGGTGTTGCCCTATACTCAGCCAATTTACTCAGCAGGGTGGAAAAGTATGGAAGGCAACCAGATGATTCAACTTTTTCATATCTTTTTATGGATTTCATAACATCACTCTTCAATTTTTCGGTTGCATTATTGTTATAAAGCAACCAATAATTCATAATTCTCTTAATAATTCAGCCACTCTAACTTTTTAGAAAATTCTGCTCCTCTCCAAACAGCTCAACCCTAAATCAGCAACACAGCTTTGATCTGTTTTTGTAACGTCATTTCTAGGGCTTTTGTAAACTAATATTTTAGTAATTGAATAATCTATCGATTATTCTTGCGCTTAATTGAGTAATCGGATAAAATGGCAGATTTCACACAAAGAAACTTGGAGCAGAACTCCGAGGGGCTGGAGGTACCATCAACGGTGACACTCTGGCGTCGAAGTACTGGCGTTCCACCCTTCTTATGCTGCCGACAATTACCCGATCAGCCTCCGGTGTGAGAGTGATGTCATCCCAGAAAATGCAGACCGCACCTCTAACGCCATCTAGTGGGGAGACAGCTCAGCAACCCACAACCTAACAGTACCCCCCCTCAACGGTCGCCACCTGGCGGCCGAGAAGAGCAAGGAATAGAGGACAGATAATCTGAAATCATGGTTGGGTCCAAAATAAAGGAGCCAGGGACCCACATGCGATCCTCCGGACCGTAGCCCTCCCAATCAACGAGATACTGCCAACCACGACCTCGCCGACGGGCGTCCACAATCCGGCGGACAGTGTAGGCGGGATGGCCATCGATATCTCGGGGGGGAGGTGGAGACTCAGAAGGAGGTGAAAGGTCGCTGGTCTGAACAGCCTTCAACTGAGAGACATGAAAAGTGGGATGGATGCGGAGTGTGGCCGGAAGACGGAGGCGAACGGCAGATGGACTGATAACCGACTCCACCTCGAAAGGACCGATAAACCTGGGGGAAAGCTTCTTAGACATGGACTTGAGTGCAGTATCACGAGTCGACAGCCAAACCCTTTGTCCAGGGCTGTAGGCGGGCGCGGGGAGCCGCCTGCGGTCAGCAAACCTCTTATTGCGGAGGGAGGCATTATTAAGGGCGTCAGTGGTGAGTCTCCAGATGTTCTTACAGCGGCGGATGTGATGTTGAACGGATGTCACAGAGATGGAAGATTCGTCAGAAGAAAGTAGCGGCGGCTGATAACCTATGGAGGCTTCAAACGGAGACAGACCAGTGGCAACAGAAACGTGACAGTTGTGAGCATACTCCACCCATGGCAGGAACCGACTCCAATATGACGGGTTGGCGGAGGTGAAACAGCGAAGAGCAGACTCAAGTTCTTGGTTGAGCCTCTCCACTTGACCATTAGTCTGAGGATGATAGCCAGATGTTAGCGCGACCTTAGCATTGAGTGCGGAACAAAACTGCTTCCAGATGCGAGAGACAAACTGCGGGCCCCTGTCAGATAAAATCTCCACTGGAGAGCCATGAAGACGGAACACATGTTTCACCAGGAGCTGGGCAGTCTGGTAGGCCGTGGGGAGTTTTCTGAGGGCAACCAGGTGACAGGCTTTGGAAAAACGGTCAATGATGGAGAGAATAGTTGTCATACCTTTGGAGGGAGGGAGGCCGGTAACGAAGTCAATGGCAATATGTGACCACGGACGTCTCGGGATGGACAGAGGCTGGAGTAGACCAGCAGGGGGTTGGTGGGTGGGTTTATTTCTAGCACAGACTGCACATGCTTGAACAAACTCCTTGACATCTTTATGGAGAGATGCCCACCAGAACCTGCGGTTAACAAGAGCAATAGTTCGGCTCGTACCTGGGTGTGCGGAGAACTTGGAAGCGTGGATCCATTGAAGAAAACGGGCTCGGACGGACGAAGGAACGTAAATCCTCCCGGGGGGACAATTCTCCGGAATGAGCTCTGACTGCTGGGCCTGCCTAATGATGTCCTCCATCTCCCAGGATACTGCCGCCACTGTACAGCTAGGAGGAAGGATACCTGTCGGGGTCTTTTCAGAGTCCTCAGGTGCATAAAGACGGGATAGCGCATCAGGCTTAATGTTGCGAGAACCTGGGCGGTAAGAAATGGAAAGGTTAAATCTCGAGAAAAAAAAAAAAGGGACCAGCGGGATTGGCGTGGGTTAGTTCTCTTGGCTGAGCGGAGGTAGGAAAGGTTCTTATGATCTGTCCAAACTAAAACTGGATGCTCCGCCCCCTCTAACCAGTGCCGCCACTCCTCCAATGCCAGCTTAATAGCTAGTAGCTCTCGGTCTCCTACGTCATAGTTGCGTTCGGATGGAGACAGCCTGCGGGAAAAAAAGGCACACGGGTGAGTTTTATGATCGGAGTCGGAAATCTGTGACAAGACTGCGCCAACCCCTGAATCAGAGGCGTCCACCTCCACGATAAATTGCTTAGCTGTGTCTGGCTGGATGAGAATTGGAGCCTGGGAAAACAGAGACTTGAGTTTAGAGAATGCTGCTTCAACGGCAGGAGACCATTGGAAAGGAGTCTTAGTAGAGGTAAGGGCAGTTAGCGGTACGGCTGTTTGGCTGTAGTTACGGATGAATCTCCGATAAAAGTTTGAAAAGCCCAAAAATCTCTGTAACTGTTTCCGAGTCTGGGGAGTGGGCCAGTCCAAGACTGCTTTGATCTTCTCCTCCGTTGGCCGTACCTGTCCGCCCTCGAGGATGAACCCCAAAAAGGAAACTGATGATTTGTGGAACTCACATTTCTCAGCCTTAACATAAAGTTTATTCTCCAGAAGCCTTTGTAAAACAAGTCGGACATGCTGCTTGTGTTCGGCCAGGGATCTTGAGTAAATGAGGATGTCATCTAAATACACAAAAACAAAGATGTTCAGAAAATCACGGAGAACATCATTGACTAAAGCTTGGAAACAGGCTGGAGCATTACATAAACCAAAAGGCATGACCAGGTACTCGAAATGACCAATAGGAGTTTTAAAAGCCGTTTTCCATTCATCACCCTCCTTAATTCGCAGGAGGTGGTAGGCATTACGTAAGTCCAGTTTGGAAAAAACGGTTGCACCATGAACAGGTTCAAAAGCAGAAGATAACAGAGGCAGGGGATACTTGTTTTTGACAGTGATCTGATTTAAACCTCTGTAATCTATGCAGGGTCTGAGAGTCCCATCCTTTTTCCCCACAAAAAAAACCCCTGCCCCTAATGGGGAAGAGGACGGACGGATAATACCTGCAGCCCAAGATTCCTTAATGTATTTCTCCATCGTTTCACGCTCCGGGCGAGAGATGTTGTACAAACGGCTCGATGGTAAAGGAGCTCCGGGCAGTAACTCAATGGAGCAGTCATAAGGGCGGTGTGGAGGGAGTGAACAGGCCTTGGTTTTACTGAATACCTGTGCAAGGTCATGATATTCAACGGGAACGGATGCAAGATCAGGAGGGTCAGCCTCTTGACTGGCAGCCGGAGATGGACCTGGAGGGATGGCAGAACGGAGACAAGAGGAATGACAATGATTAGACCAGGATTCAATACGTTTCTTTGACCAGCAGATTCGTGGATTGTGGAGTGTTAACCAGTCAAAACCCAGAACCACGGGAGCATTGGCAGATGGAAAAACAAAAAATGACATATGTTCACTGTGGTTTCCAGAAATAACTAAAGGTAATGGCTTGGTTCTGTGAGAGATCTTGGGCAGGGATTTACCATCCAGTGCGGAAACAAGAATAGGAGACGGTAAAGGGATGGTCTCAATACCTAGCTGTTTAACTAGTTCAGAATCGATCAGAGTTCGTTCACAACCAGAATCTATCATGACGCACAGGGAAATATGTTCATTACCATAACACAGATCAGCAGGAAGTTGTAGGCGAGGAATATTGTCTTCACCCTTTTGACCCAACAGGTTCCTCACCTTCACTGATGGGTCCTGGAGTTTGACTTCCTAGGACAATTAGCGACGAAGTGACAAGGACCTCCACAGTACAGGCAGAGCCGATTCGTCAAGCGCTTTCGGCGTTCCTCTGGGGAGAGCCGAGTATTGCCGATCTGCATGGGCTCAGGCTCGGACTGGATCGGCTGCGACCGCGGGGGTGAGACAGGAGCAGCGGTGCTAACAAACACAGACCTTCGATTTCTCTCCTTATTTCTTGAACGAATCCGGTTGTCGATTCGCACTGTCAATTTAATAAGATCCTCCAGCGTCTCAGGCTCGTCTAGCGTGGTTAACTCATCCTTAATTGACTCATTTAAGGCATGAAAGTAGGCACTCTTTAAAGCCGGAACGTTCCAACTGGAGGCTGCCACTTTAATGCGGAAATCAATGGCAAATTCAGCCACAGATCTTTGCCCCTGCTTCAAACTCCATAACTCACGAGAATTAGACGTCTTGTCTGGGTCATAACAGAAGATCTGTCTAAACTCCTTCAAAAATTCTTGAAATGTAATCCCAAAGTTAGTGGGATCCGGAAACTTGGCTTCCGCCCAGTCTAAGGCTTTCCCTGACAAACGTGAGAGTACGAAAGCTATTTTTGCCCCGTCATGGGCAAAGCTCCATGGGGAACTGTTAAATGCCAAAGAACACTGCATGATAAAGCCACGACATCTGCTAGGTTCTCCGTCAAACCTCTCCGGAGTGGGAAAACGGATCTCAGAAAAGGTGGAACGGGTCCCAGGGACTGGATCCGGAGCAGGCGCGGAAGGTGGAGCAGGAGGCTGTGGACTAGATTTTTGCAAAAAATTAGCTATTTCATCCAGGCGTTTATTGGTTTCAGACTGAATAGAACTCAGTTTTCTCAATGCAGCTTCATGAGTCTCCAAAGTGCTTTGTTGATCAGTGAGGGCTCGCCTAATGGTGTCTGCAGGGTTAATGTTTTGGCCAGAGTGTTCTGTCATGATGGGTTTGACTGATCTTACCCACATGCAAGAACATCAAGAGAGAGAATGTAAAAATGAATGGTTTATTTACAACGGCAACAGATAAAGAAACTGGTCCAGGGACTGCTCGGCTGCTCTCGGAGCACTGAGGAGACAAGGGGATGGTGGTGAGTTCAAGTGCCGGGAAACGGGAGTTGCGAATGAGTATGGATAAACTTACTGGCTGTGTGTTCAAAAAACGGCTTGGAGGGGGGGAAAAAACTGGTGGTTAGAAAAGGTGGCGTTGGAGGGTGGACAGGACGGCTTTTCTTTGAAGGCGGCTGGGTGTGGGTGGAACGGCCGGTCGGAAGCTTCAGACTTGCAGGGAACCAGAAAACAGATGACCAGACTTGGATGGATCCTGTGGGGAGCAGGGAAAAAATCCACAATTAGAAACGCGTCGAGATACGGGAATAACTGGCAGATTTCACACAAAGAAACTTGGAGCAGAACTCAGAGGGGCTGGAGGTACCATCAACGATGACACTCTGGTGTCGAAGTACTGGCGTTCCACCCTTCTTATGCTGCCGACAATTACCCGATCAGCCTCCGGTGTGAGAGTGATGTCATCCCAGAAAATGCAGACCGCACCTCTAACGCCATCTAGTGGGGAGACAGCTCAGCAACCCACAACCTAACAATAAAGTTCTTTATTGAACTGGTGGACTGGTGTCTTCCCCTCCTGCAGCTCTCCAACACATGCCAGTATATGTAAAGCCCTTGTGAGGACACTGCCTCTTTAACATGCTGTCTTTTAAGGTAAAAGTTAATCTAATCAATGCTACTATCTTCAAAGAGCTATTTGAAACTCTCCTTATGACTAATGGAAGTGAAACACTGCTTAAATAACATTGGTACCAGATTTAAAAAAGAAAAAACAGCAGCCATTTTGTGACTCGCCTCTACCAGGACAACAGTGATTTCTTTTAATACTGTTGTTTCATAGACTTCATTATGTAGGGCTTTGTAAGCCTGATAGATGGACATGGAGCAGGCAGATGAGGTTTTTACAGTGACATGCTGTTATTGCAGGTCAACATGTTAGTTGTTGCTGTCATGAGTATTTTAGCTAGCTTTAACTTTTTAGCTTTTACTTTTATTTTTCCACATTATATAGAATATGTTAGGTCAACATGCTAGTGCTAGCCTAGATGATATCAATAGTATTTTTGTTAGCTTTAGCTATTTAGCTCATTTTACGCTATAAATTGCTGTAACTGTACAGCAATTTATTCTTTGAAAGCAGTGTTCTGCACCAATGTCAAATAATCTGAGTGGGACTTTTGGATTGACTGAGAGTTTTATCTCCTCTTTAATAGGTTTTCTTTATGTGTTTAGGTTTCTTCTGCTGCTTCTGCCCATTTTGTACATTTCTGCAAATCTTCTGCAGTTAAATTCAATTTTCACCCAAAAATTTAGTTAACAGCTGATTTTATTTTATTTTTTTACATTTGTTTTGAAATGCATTTTTCTGTGAAAATCCAAATGTTGTAGTTTTATTTAAATTCCAGAAATATATTTTATTTTATGGGAGGGATTCTCAAATCCAGGCTTTGAAGACAACATGGAGAACTTGATTGCATACTGAGCAGGTAATTTAGCCATTTAATTCAGGTGTGTTGGACCAAGGACACGGGCCTCAAGGCCTGGATTTGAGGATTCCTGTTAATCCTGTTCCTACTGTTGGAACAGTAGTATTAGGTGCTACTCCCTAATTTACCCACTGTGGGACAATAAAGCATATTTCTGTTCTATTCTATTAATTCATTGTTGCCTTATGTGTTTATTTATTTATTTATTTAGTCACAATGACACAATAAAGTGTTTTGGTAATTGTCCTCCTTTCTGTTTTTAACCTGTCTAAAGCACTTCGTGTTACACCCAACTGTATGACGAGTGCTATAAATAAACATTGATTATTATTTTGTTTTAGGGCCTTGAGACTTCTCATCTAGAGCTAGTGGAAGCTATTTGGAACTACATGCCTCAGGTTCACATTCTGGGAAAGTTTCGCAACCGAAATGGGGCTTTTCCAATTCCTGCTGAGAATAAACTTACCATCCCTGTAACTGCAAAACTCCAGACATTACACCTTGTGGGTGAGTGGGGTACAATACCCAAAAGAGACATGACATGTTTTTTATATGAATTATATACATTAGTGGTGCAGTTGGTAGCTCTGTTACCTTGCAGCATGCATGAGTTGCCTCCTAGTACTCCTCCCACAGTCCAGGACAGGGGTTGGCAACCCAAAATGTTGGAAGAGCCATAATGGGCCAAAAACAATCAAAAAACAAATCTGTCTGGAGCCGCAAAAAATTAAAAGCCTTGTATAAGGCTTATAATGAAAGCAAAACTGTGTTTATATTAGCCCATCATCAAAATGACTAAGTGTATACATAATTAGCTTTCATGATTAAATGTCTATTTTCCCTGCAGTGCGTCCTGGAAGGAATGACGCACCACGTGACTACTCTGTTGTACGATGTACATTTTTATTATGAAGATCGACAGGAAAAAGGTCTTTTTTTTTTCTTTTTGGAACTCTGAAAATCTGCTCCCAAATGCAGTTTGCATAATGACCGCTCTTTGTAAATAATCACCAAAGTGTGTGATCGAAAAAACAACAAAACAGAACGTGCATAACGTGTCCCTTATCTGGGCAACAAACGGAGTGCAATAAAACGCAACCTGCAGTTATAAAAATAAAGCAGTAGCCTTTTGAAAAGATAAAGTATATAAAATTAAACTTTAAGTTTGATTTCTGTGCAAATGCCAAGCAAGTCAGTGCAATGGTATAACATATCCTCTTCTCTTTTGACACGCAACCATCCCCAGACCTGAGCAACAAAACACAATGATATCGCTAAGTGTCATTCTAAATATATACTGACAAAAATCACTAATGAGTTTATAAAAACAACCACTTTGTTACTAAATATATGTGCCTAAGACAGGATTGTGTTGTTACGCGTTTGTGACTTAAACACATTAAACTCGTGTTTTTAAACACGTGTTTAATGTGACTTCTGTTTACGGACATTACTGGACAGCTTCTCAACATCGAGCATGTAAGATGCAACTTTAATCTTGATGCGGCAGCTAATGTACCGCCTTCCCTGGAAATGTCTTTCCATATTTTTCGGACTGTAAACTGCTACTTTTCCCCACACTTTGAACCATGCGGCTTATAGTCTGGTGCGGCTTATATATGTACGTTTTCAGTTTATTTATTTATTTTTTTTATTTGTAGGTGCGGCTTATAGTAAGGTGCGCTCTATAGTCTGGAAAGTACGGTACTCTTTTTGTTATTTGACAACTTCTCTCTGCAGAGCAAGCGTTCAGGTAATCCTTCTGCATTGGCAACGAATGCAAATGATTCGGTCCAAGAATTGTAGAAAATCTCCTCAGCTATTTTTCTCTTCTCCCCTTTGCTATCCATGGCCCACCACACACCCGTTGGTTTGTTTTCAAACAGCCCCCTGCCTCGCACCCCGCCCTGCTGAAAGAAATGCGTCACAGGCTTTTTCGCAAATTTTTGTTGACAGAAATGTAAAAATTTAATATTTACTCTACACATTTTTATAGCATTGGAAAGCGTTAAGAATGATTGTGTCATGTTTGTCCTCCCACTGAAACCATATTAAAACAAAAAATATATTTCCCACTCCATCTTTTTCCATTTTCAAACATTTTTGAAAAAGCTCTAGAGAGCCACTAGGGCGGCGCTAAAGAGCCGTGGGTTGCTGACCCCTGGTGCAGGACATGACTGACAGGGTCTCGCTAATGTTGATGATGTTTTTTTTGTCTGTCTCTGAAATGAATACGCAATTCTATTTTTTCACAAAACATTTTCAGCTCCCATTTTAAAGTGCTACAGCTGCATTTAATTCAAATGACTTTTGCAGGTGTGAATGTCCCAGAGATTCCATGTGTGTCTATGCTACGACACCTTTACCTGAAGTGGGTCCGTCTCACCAAGCCACAACCATTTAAGGACTTTTTGTGTGTGAACCTGAGATCTTTTGTGATGAGGAATTGTGCAGGGCCAACCAATTCCTTGAAATATGTTCCACTGGTTACGGGCTTAGCATCAGCCCGGAACTTGGAGCAACTGGAGCTGGTGAGGGTTCCTTTCCTGGGAGGCCTTATCCAACATGTGGTGGAGGATAGCTGGAGGTCAGGTAAGACATTATAATAGTCAAATGATTGTCTATTGTACAGACAGGCATTCAATTCCCATTCAGTTAAGTACATTCTAAATTGATCCATGTTGAAGGGACAGTATTTGGTGCCGTTTCTGTGAGTGAACTCACACTGAAAGTCTTAAAAGTGCAGCATGTGACTAAAGCAACAGAAAGAGAGACCTTATATATGCATTTACATTTGCTATGTCCTAGCATAAGGCAGATAATCTCTGAAAAAAATTGATCTCCTCTGCCTCCTCCCTGCGTTTTGCAGAATTACTCAGCTCAGTGAGAAACAGCCAATCAGAACCAGCATTAATCATCTGACAAAATGACACTTTGATACAATGAAAAGTAACCTGCATGCAGCTTATATAATGTGTAAATTTATTCTTCCCTCAAAATAACTCTATATGCAACCATTAATGTGTAAACCACCGACAGCAAAAGTGAGTACACCCCTAAGAGACTACTCCCCTAAATGTCCGAATTGAGCACTGCTTGTCATTTTTCCTCCAAAATGTCATGAGACTAGTTAGTGTTACTAGGTCTAAGGTGTTCATAGGGAGCAGGTGTGTTAAATTTTGTAGTACAGCTCTCACACACTCTCATACTGGTCACTGGAAGGTCCAACATGGAACCTCATGGCAAAGAACTCTCTGAGGATCTTAAAAGATGAATTGTTGCGCTACATGAAGATGGCCAAGGCCACAAGAGGGTTGCTAACACCCTAAAACTGACCTGCACCTTTCTAAAAGAGTAGGGTAAACTCAGAACAGACGTTGCATTGGTCATCCAAAGAAGCTCAGTGTCACATCAAAATGCTGTCTTTGAAAGACAGATTCTGTCAGATTGCTGCAGAGATTGAAGAGGTGGAAGGCCAGCCTATCAGTGCTCAGACAATTCGCAGCACACTACATCAGATTGGACTACCTGGCTGTCACCCCAGAAGGAAGCCTCTTCTGAAGTCTGTACACAAGAAAGCCCACAAACGGTTTGCTGAAGACATGTCAACAAAGGACATGGATTACTGGAACCAGGTCATGTGGTCTGAAGAGACCAAGATCACTGTGTGTGTGTGTGTGTGTGTGTGTGTGTGTGTATATATATATATATATATATATATATATATATATATATATATATATATATATATATATATATATATATATATATATATATTTTTTTTTTTTTTTTTTTTTTTTTTTTTAATTATTTTGTGAAGAATCAACAAGGGGGGCACAATCGTGAGGTGTAAGGAAGTTTATTGAATATTATAAACTTTTAATAAATAAAAAACTGCAAAGTGGGGCTTGCAATATTCGGCCCCCTTGTGTTAATACTTTGTAGCGCCACCGTTTGCTGCGATTACAGCTCCAAGTCGCTTGGGGTATGTATCAGTTTTGTGGGAGTAGTGGGAGAATGGGGATAGTTGGCTGAGGCCTTGCAGCCCGATAGATGCCGCCTTGCAGAGGAAATAGGAAAAATAAGAAAAACATCAGATAAGGAGAGGGAAAAAAACAGCCTGTCTCACACTCTGCTCTTTGCAGGGCAGAGTTTGAGATGAAGAAAAACAACCTCGGCACATAAGCTCATATAAACACATATAGACAAAACAAGCCGGATATGAGGAGGAGGTGTGACGTGCAAATGGGTCTCATGTGAGTTATGTGTGTGTGTCAGACCATGAACCCTAACTTAAGCACGCGATTGTCTGTGATTGTGAGGATGATGTCGGAGTTCACCACCAGCTTATCAGTTCAGGGCCACAGATGTCCTCAGGGAGGGGGGGCAGCAGAACAGAGCCTTCTTTAGACATAACGACCAGGGGAGGATAGCTGGCCAGCCAAGCCCAGCCCGTGGAGCCAGATTCCAATAGCAGAAATTTGTTTAGGTCAGGCTGACATCAGTTTACTGCCTGCCTTGAAAGTCTCGCTGGTGCTTCTCATTGGCAAATCCAAACAGCCAAATTTAGGGTCTCCCACCTGATCCGAGCGAACAACGTTCTCCAAGGTCACACCATATCCATTCTGAGTCCGAGATCTGCTGCCCGGCCACGGTCCTGTTCCAGGATCGCACCCAGTCTGCTGCTCAGGTCCTGTATCATCTCAGTCTGAGTGTTTATCTCTCTGTCCCTGCTGAAGAAAAGCAGGCCCAAACCATGATGCTGCCACCACCATGTTTGACAGTATGGATGGTGTGTTAGGGTGATGAGCTGTGTTGCTTTTATGCCAAACATATCATTTTGCATTGTGGCCAAAAAGTTTGATTTTGGTTTCATCTGAGCAGAACTCCTTCTTCCACTTGTTTGCTGTGTCTCCCAGGTGGCTTGTGGCAAACTTTAAACAAAACTTTTTATGGATATCTTTGAGAAATGGCTTTCTTCTTGCCACTTTTCCATAAAGGCCAGATTTGTGTACGACTGATTGTTGTCCTATGGACAGACTCTCCCACCTCAGCTGTAGATCTCTGCAGTTCATCCAGAGTGATCCTGGGCCTCTTGGCTGCGTCTCTGATCAGTCTTCTCCTTGTTCGAGGTGAAAGTTTAGAGGGACGGCCGGGTCTTGGTAGATCTGGTCTGATACTCCTCCCATTTCAATATGATTGCTTGCTCAGTGCTCCTTGAGATGTTTAAAGCTTGGGAAATCTTTTTGTATCCAAATCCGACTTTAAACTTCTCCACAACAGTATCTTGGACCAGTATCTTGATGCTCTCTGCGCTTTAAACACAACTCTGAGACCATCACAGAGCAGGTCCATTTATAGGGACTTGATTAAAACACAGGTGGATTCTACTGATCATCAGTCATTTAGGACAACACTGGATCATTCAGAGATCCAAACTGAACTTCTGGAGTGAGTTTGCTGCACTGAAAGTAAAGGGGCCCAATAATATTGCACACCCCACTTTGCAGTTTTTTTATTTGTTAAAAAAGTTAAAAATAAAATATCCAATAAACTTTGTTCCACCTCACGATTGTGTCCCACTTGTTGATTCTTCACAAAATAATAACAATTTTAGATCTTTATGTTTAAAGCCTGAAAAGCAGCAAAAGGTTGAAAAGTTCAAGGGGGCCAAATACTTTCACAAGGCACTGTGATATAATATAATTTTGACATTGCAGCAATTCCTCATACAGTGCATAGATGTATCAAGATTGAAAAGAAAAACTTTTAACAGGAAGAGCAGAACCTGGCTCAGTGTGACCAGCCATTGCTTCAGATTTAAGAAGACAAATAATGGAGAAAAAAACCTCATTTCTCAAGTCTGTAAAATAAAAGAACATATAACGTTTGTCCCAGCGAAAGCTATCTTCTCGGAGAGCCAAAGGGCTAATCACTGAAAGACGGGATTATCATCAATAAAAGGAAAACGTATATCATTTGTAGCAGTAGCTGAAACGACGTTCCCTTCTGGAAGATGCCACAGCTAAGAGGAATACCAGAACAGATTTAGTTTCTTTGGAGAGAAAAACAGACACAGAACATAAAGTTAAAAGCTGAATTAACCTCAAATTATAAAATTAGAGAGCAACAAAGTGAAGAAAAGTGGTCATTATGTCTGCTGGCATCCAATACCAGCAGACATAAGCTGAGAGAGAGATAGTCATAAGCTATCTCTCATAATGCAGAGATAGCTTATGACTGTAGGGGATCTATCTGGCCATAGTTTAAAATAAATACAGAAATAATAACCATGTGACTAAATTTACAAAATATAGTTATTAAAAGACCGTGTAACTGTTGTCAGTAATTAAATTATACTGTGAGACATGAATGTGTACATCTCTTTTAATTGGCTTCTTTATTAAATTACCTATGGAATAACTACCTGATTTATTCATTATGTTTTATGATTTTCAGTTTTATTTATTAGTCACTTATTTTTTTATGTATTTATATGTATCTTTTAATATTTTTGTTTTTTAAACTTCCTTGGTATTTTTTACACAATTTATTCATCAAGTATAAAATGGTCACGTTGTCTTTAAGTCCTTTTTGTGTTTTCTTAGGAGGATTTAGAAACCTTCACACCATTGTGTTTGGAGCTTGCAAGAATGCCTTGGAAGTGGACTTGGGCTACCTCATTATCACTGCTGCCCGCAGGTGCTCAGCCGTTTATGCTAATACTTTTTATATATTCATTCAGCTACTCATTATGGAGTTTAATTCTTGGAGAGAATATCTGTTGAACTGTTATGTTTTTGTTTAGATCGACAGTCTCTCATACTCTGGCAAACTGCGCATGTTCTGTGAGCTGCACAGAATTTGTGTGCTCTCTTGAGGATTGAAATTTAATTCTCAAGAGTACCGATTTCCTGCATTTCTCCTGACAAATTCCTTCATTTCCCACAAATGTCTTGGGGACAGTCAGATATTTCATGTGCAGCAACACAAATGTAAACAATCACACACTGCAGTAGGAGCAACACAAGGACTTAGCTTAAGGCTCAGAATGAGTTATATTCTTTTATCTATTTTTAAAATGCCTTTTGATTAAAGAGGTTAAATAAACAAATGAGACTGTTTAAATAGGCAAATTCAAACTTCACATGTTTGATCAACTTTTGGTTAGAGGTCAATTGCTCTGTTCTGAATTCAGTTTAAGTGAGCTGGTGTTTCATTCTTATTAAGCACATAAGGTTCACATACCTTCTCTATGCTATTTATTCTGGTGCTTCTCTTTTATATCCGTTTTTCTTTCTAATTTTAATTGTGTGTCTTTAAATACTAGAGTAACATGGCAAGTAAAATAGGCCTTCACACCACAATTGCTGCTCAAACCTCATAATAGTCCTCAACATTAACATTTTAGATTGTTGATTTACTGAGAATATTATTTTAACATTTTAATAAGTTGATGTTTGATTCTATCCCATTTGTATTTTACAGGCTTCATGAACTGCGAATCCAGCCTTCACTTACTAAAGATGGAGTTTTCTCAGCTCTCAAAATGGCCGAACTTGAGTTCCCCCAGTTTGAGACGCTCCATTTGGGATATGTGGATGATTTTCTTCTACAATGTTTGTACTCCTCATAAAGCTTAGAAAATAATGTGGTTGAGTCAGCATGCCTAACATAAATTTTGTTTTGTGGTGGCTATTATAAGCATGCTGCATTCAACCTGTTTTTGTTTCATTGTTTACTCTGATTGCTGTTAACACTTACATGGATCATATCTCCTCCCACTCTGATTGGCTTGTAGACGTCTAAACATACTTCTACATAGTTTTTATCCAGTAAAAAGGCCTGTGTCTGTTAGCGTAAATGCACTCTAATGTTCACATTTTTCAAATTCAAATATACTTTATTATTCCCAAAGTGAAATTAAATTGTAACTCATTGAGTGGAAACTAAAGTTCTTTGAATGCGCTATTAAAAAACATAGATGACAAGGTTTTTATATACACACACCGTTTTATTTTCGGTTCTGGGGCACTAGCAAACAAGACTTTTCTCTAGATTTGTGCTAAGTAGGGATTTAGTTGGCTAGTCTGTTTTTTTTCTCACCTTTTAATATGAGTTAATATCATTAAGTTTTGAAGTCTCATTTTCAAGAGCAACCTATTTTGATGGCAACTGTATAATTAATGTATGTGCCATAAAATAAAAATGTATTTATAAATATCTTCTATATAATAAACTTGATGAAAACAGGTAAATGTTCTGCTGTTTTGCTAATGCAGGTAAGATGAGTCACTTGGAGCTGGTGAAATATGGCCTAGCTGATGTTATTGAGAACCCTGGCATCATCACGGATATCGGTATCAAGGTGGTAAATGAGGTGTTCACTAATATTAAATATCTGCTTATCTACAACTGTCCTCACCTTCATAACCCTCATCAGTGGATCACAGGTAAACCTCTTCTTTTTTATGCTGACATGTTAAAGTCTTCTGTTTAGTCTCTATGTGGAACTGCAGATGTGTCTTCTGCTACCTTCATCCTCAGATCACTCCAGATGGAGCCGTCTTGTTGACCTGACCTTAGTTCGTTGTCATGCTATCAGATTGGAATCTTTCTGCCACTTTGTAGAGTTACTTCCCAGTTTGGAGTTCATCTGCTTGGACCAAATGTTCAGAGAGCCACCTAAGGTATTTTAGACACTCTCCCTCACATCATCCATTTCTTTAAGCATTGGGGTTTTCTAGTTATGTAAAAAAGAAAAGTAATTTTTAGGGTGAGGAATGCCTGTATTAGAGACACCAAAGTTTTCGTTTATGTTATCAATATATCAGATAGTAAAGTCAACTGCTGGTGTTTTTTCCTATTGCTTCCATGCTGTCAATTTCATGTTACTATACACTAGTGGTTCTCAATACATGGTGTCCTGATGCTAGGTTTTTTCAGACCAACTACGAGTATTTCAATTGAGGTACTTGCTGATATCAATACCAGGGTTTACCGGAGAAAATGTACTAAATCTGATGGTTGGGGAGCCGTGGTAGTCCAGGGCTTCCCCCAGTGTATTATAAGCCTGGCAGCCCGTCATACTTCACTAGCCCCCAGCCAGGCTAAGCATTGCTTGTTTTTGTTTTTAGGAAAAATATAATAATAACAATAATAAAAAAATGACACTAAAATTGTTTTAAAAATCGCTTAATTTTCTTAAAAGCCAGGTTACCAGTGTCTGTTACGCTAAGTATTTCTTGGTGGAGCAGATTTATTCCTAAAAGAGAGGTTTATAGTTGGTGCATTTAAAGCTACAAGAGCTGAAGTTTACCTCAGTGCTGGTCACACGCCTCCTTTCACTCAAACTAGTCACATGAGTCTAAAACCCATTGCGTTAGCTCTGGTTGCGCAGCTCTATTTTTTTCCTGATTATATGATGCATCAAACCAAATGCTTTGTTCACTCGTCCCATAAAACTTGAGCAACCAAAACAGTTTCTGTGAGGCTTATTGAAAACTCACACACAAAATGGAAAGATACTAAAGCCACATTAGCACCAGTAAATTAAATCTCCTGTTTGTTGCGCATCTCTGTTTTTAAATTTACTTCAGATTTTTAACAAAACAATGAGCACTATATATAGACATTCAAGTCATACTTGAGAGTGCTTGGGAGAATAAACACAAACTAATAAATGACAAAACAAGAATCAAAAATAAAACATGGCACACAAACAAAAACCCAGCAATTATTTTCATAAGTACATGGATAAAAAGTAGATGACTAAAAAGTAGGGATGCTCCGACCAGGTCTTTTGCTGTCGATTCCGATAGCGATCATCCATGAGGCCGATCTCTGCCAATCACCGGTCTTTGTTGATCGCCTGGAATCGCTGTTGATTTTTTGGTTTAGGTAGAAATGATACTATGTTATCTGGCAAAATGGAAACATTGTCTGGCAATAAATTCACCTACTCTAGACATAATAGACATATTTTAATACATATCTCAAATCTCTTTTTTTTATTTTAGTTACATGCTGCTTTAAGCAGACGTTCAGCGTCAGAGTTCACTGTCTGTCGTTTGAGCGATTGGCACACCTCTACTAAAAATAATCAGAGGTTACAGAAGGTAAATAAAATATAAATTAGACAGAAAACACCTAAAATGGGTTACCTAAAGGGCTTAATGTATTCCGTGCTACTAAAATTCTTATAAGACTTAGATAAAGGGTGTATATCGTTACAACAGGGAAGTGAGGGGAGCACCACTCGTGGGGTCACATCAAGCGTCAAAGACGAACCATTGGTCCAAAAACGGCGACCAGATTCTTAAAGATGTGATTTCAGAACCGTTGAGAGTTTGCCTAATTTTGTCCAGTTTCATGAACAAATGGGCATTTTTTATCCAGTGAGGGTGGGAGAGGATTCTTCCAATGCATCAGAATCTAGCCAGTAGCGTGAGGAAGGCCACAAGGTCAGCATCATGGACTGACAGTAATTGGTTTTTGGAGAGAACCCCAAATAAAGCAGTCAATGGAGAGAGCTGTAGTGTGGTTGACGTGATTACAGAAAGGGAGTCAGAAACAGATTTCAAAAATTGGAATAGAAAGGAACAGGTTCCATCCATCCATCCATGGATGCATGCATAGCACATTTTAGCAGCAAGGCATTTCAAAGTGCTTTACATAATTAAAATAAAAACAGCATGTAATAAACAGTGAGAAAGAAATAAAAAGCTGTAGAACTTTAGTTGAGACGCCGTCAACTGGGACTCCAACCCTTTGGACTTTAGTCAAAACGCCGTTTGACAAGGACTCTAACCTCTCGGAAATGGTGAGAAAGAGAAATAAAAATAAATTAATAAACAGATAAAAATTAAAGATAAAAACATTAAAAACATCAAAGACATCAAAACCCTACTCTAACCCTAATTTAGCCATAAGCAGCTCTAAACAGGTGGGTTTTAAGTTGAGATTTAAAGGCTCTCAGTGTTTCAGCTGTTTTACAGTTTTCTGGAAGTTTGTTCCAAATTTGTGGTGCATAGAAACTGAATGCTGCTTCTCCTCGTTTGGTTCTGGTTCTGGAGATGCAGAGCAGAACCAGAACCAGAAGATCTGAGGGGTCTAGACGGTTGGTACAGCAACAACAGATCTTTAATGTATTGTGGTGCTAAACCGTTCAGTGATTTATAAACTAACCACAGTATTTTAAAGTCTATTCTCTGAGCTACAGGGAGCCAGTGTAGGGACTTTAAAACTGGTGTTATGTGCTCTATCTTCCTGGTTTTAGTGAGAACACGAGCAGCAGCTTCTGGATCAGCTGCAGCTGGAGGATTGATTTATTAGTCAGACCTGTGAAGACGCTGTTGCAGTAATCAATGTGGCTGAAGATAAATGCATGGATGAGTTTCTCTAGATCTCACTGGGACATCAGTCCTCTAATCCTGGAGATGTTCTTCAGATGATAGAAGGCCGACTTTGTGACTGTCTTAATGTGGCTCTGAAGGTTCAGGTCAGAGTCCATCACTACTCCCAGGTTTCGGGCTGATCGCTGGTTTTAGTTATATAACTGAAGCTGAGCATTGATTCTAGTTCGCTCCTCTTTAGGTCCAAAGATAATAACTTCAGTTTTGTTTCTGTTCAGCTGGAGAAAGTTTTGGCACATCCACACATTTATCTGTTCTAAGCATCTATTCAGTGATTGGATGGTTCAGAGTCACCTGGTGACATCGTGATGTAGAGCTGTGTATCATCCGCGTAGTTATGGTAGCTGATCTTATTTCCTGTTATAACCTGAGCCAGTGGGAGCATATAAATATTGAAAAGAAGGGGTCCTAGGATTGAACTTTGGGGTACCCCACATGTGACCTTTGACCTCTCTGATGAGACTTTCTTCTTCACAAAATGTAAAGAAAAATGGAGTGGTATCAGATTTTAGCTGTTGAAGTATTTCTCCATTGATACACATGCATAACAGGATTGGACATCATTGCTGTGCATCACTGGAGGTAGTGATGTGCTCCTGAAGGCACCAGTACTATGAGTCATGTCCACAAAACCATAATGTTCAAATGCAGGATGAACAGGAATCTGTCACAAAAAATAGTCATAGTAGGTTATTTCTTACCCGATTTCTACAAAATGAGGCTTTAATTAAAGCTGAGAAAATTGCTGATGTTTTAATATGAAAAATATGTATTCTCCCTGAATATAAGTTTATAAACAGTTTGGTTTCTGTCAAGATGCAAGAGAGGACTAAGCAAATTTATCTTTTATATTAGTCAATAATTCAATTTTGCGTAATTGCCACTATTAAAATTAGTGGGCTCTGGTCTGCTTGAGTTCACACTGCATTCAAACCACTCTAGAGTTCATTTCAACCAAACGGTGACCAAGGTTTTTAAGTTGGACCAGAGTTCACTATTTTGGTCCGCATTAGAGTTCAAATGTTCATTCAGACCTCCCCAAACAAACTGGACCTTCTAAACAAACGAATTAGAGTTTGGATCAAGTGGACTATACAGGGCTAGAGTGAAGTGCACCCTAAATGTCGATTTTGTGTGTCTGACAGGGCTGTGCCAGAGTGGGTCTGAGCGCAGGAACTGGTATTGGTGTGTCATCTGCACTTGTGAGCAACCAGAATGCCAGCAATGACAATAATCAGCACCATCACCCCAATGAGGCCAACATGCCTCCTGTTCCTCCACCTGTCAACAACATCAATAACAACCAAAGGCAGCAGGAACATGATGGTAAGTCCTACAAAAATTTTACTTAACCATTCATCTCTTCTGTAATCTTTTTCACAGACTTGGTACATTTTTTTTTTTTTTTTAGAAAGGTTCAAGTTATGGGTAAAGATTCTAAAAATATCCTATTTGTTTTATTTTTTTCTTCAATTTCTGAAATTAAGATTTTAATTATTTTCTGAAGCTATACAACAGACTAGAGATTTGCTTGGATTTTGTTTTAATGAATAAAATAGTACAAGTGGGCACAGCCAGGTCTTGAATAAGGAGTTTGGGCTGATTGAATGCTACAGGCAGACATGTGGAAGTCACCTTATGTTTTTGTTTGTTTGTTTGTTTTACCAGTATCTGTGATATTTACATTCAGCTTGGCATTGTCTCAGGGGAATAATTAATCTCTTTGCAGAGAGAGGTTCTATATACTTTATTGCTTAACATAATGTTTTGGTTGGGTGTCTGCTTTGTTTTACCATTTTTTTCTATGTTTCATTGCACACTTAGTTCTGCATATAATATTCTGCGCATATATTCAGGTATTTTTTTTCTGTACATGTCGCTTTTAATGAACAGGTTTGCCATATTTTTGGTACAAATAGGTTGCGCCCTAAGTAACCAACTATTCTGCCTACCTACCTTACTACTTTACTTGTTTTTCACAAATCTGTCTAAATCTGGGTTTGTGGACACTTGTCCCTCGCCAAGATAATCTATCCGCGTCACAGGTGTGGCAAATCACCATGCTGATTAAACAGCATCATTATTTCACAGATGTGTCTCACTCTGGCTACAATAAAAAGCTACTCTAATATATGCAGTTTTACTATATTGATGGAGTCTGAAAACCAGCCAGTATATGGTGTGGCCACCATTTGCCTGATGCACTGCAACACATCCCTCTTGCATGCAGTTAGTTGACAATATTGTCAATTGTGTTCTGTGGAATGTTGGTCCACTCCACTTCAATGGTTGTCTGCATGTGCTAGATATTGTTAGAACCAGAAACATGTTGTCATATACACTGTTCCAGAGCATCCCAAATATGCTCATTGGGTGACATGTCATGGAAGTATGTAGGCCTGTTGCGATAAACGATAAATCAATTACTCGCACGATAAATTAAACCTATCGACCTCATTTTAACTTTCGGTTTTATCGTCTCTTACTGCCTTTTTTTCTTTCTCTTGACACTGAATGAAAAAAGGCTCAGCTCCGGTGCTCTCCACTGACCCTCCCTTCCTATTTCCTTAGTGTGATGTCCAGCACACAACACGAGTTGTCTGCCGACTGTCTGCCCATTTTCAAAACCTGAGAGGGTTCGTCGTGCCGTGTGGTTTCCTGCCACATGGGCACAAAATAATGGCTATAAGTCCAGTTAACTAATTTTAAAATCGGGCATTAATCAATGCTTTACTAGAATCTACCTGTGATGCATGTGGCTAGAGTCAGCATAAAGTCCTGACTGAATGAAAATCATTATAACCTATTTATGTCACGTTAACGAAGAACAGCTGAAAACTTACCAGATTTATCAACTGCGGTAGCAATTTGGCTCCAACTCCTCTCCTTGTCATTTCTATATTCTTTGCACGAAATGTTAAATAAATATTAATGTTGTTTCCACATATCATCTCCAAAGTCCGCTGGATTTTGGGTTGTGCTGTGTCAGCCGTTTGGGATTCCCCTCCGTAATTTCCCCTCAGAAAGCATGGAGGAGAATCCGGCGCTTTCTGATTGGCTACCTGTCACATTCAGTGTTAACGGAAAACCCCTGATTTAGATGGAGCAACATCTACATCACACTGCAGGATGATCGGTTACGAAATCACCAGCGACAATCTTAGAACGCCCAACGTTCTAAGATTATCGTAAGGGGAAAATAGGGGCAAAATATCGTGTGGTGTGAACTATTGCGTCAGGATGTGCCCATCTTCTCTATTTAAATCTAGTGATTACTGAAGGGCAATACAATATACAGACTTAATAATCTGCACTCTTTTGGTTGAATGCAGTATTTATTTCCACTTTGGTTTTATGTTGTTTAGTTTTTATTCAAGTACGTTTTTTGTTAATGGAGACTGAGAATCCATTTTATTTTTGTTTTTGGTTGTTTAGCTTATTTAGTTTATCAGTTCCAGGTTATGTGTTCTTTTGAAAATAAAGTGCATCTATGGCAGGAAATTTCATGTATTATTACATTATTTCCATTAAATCAGTGTCAAATTATCGTTTATCGCAATAATTTTTTAGACAATCGCTCAGCAAAATTTGTTATTGTGACAGGCCTAGAAGTATGCTATCAGTGCAAGTACGGTGACGTTTTCAGCTTTCAGAAATTGTGTATAGATCCATACAATATGGGTCCGTTCATTATCATGAGGTGATGGTCATGGATGAAAACTTAAGAAAATTTTGTAAACTGACTGCCCTGAAAAATGTAAGTATAACTATTAGTCTTATGTTTTGTTTAACATTTACCAACCTGTTCTTAACCTAGCTACATCATTACACAGTTACATGAACACAGTACAGTGTACTTGGGAAACTCTTGGAAACTTATTGACTTAAATAGAATAGAATCCAACTTGATTGTCATGGCACACCACAAGTACAAAGTAACTAAATGCAGCTTCCATCCATCCAGAAATGTATTTCCTAGCCAAAAGCAATAATTTGTCAGAAAGTTTGAAGTCACCGTAAATCTCCGGTTTAAGAAGAGCTCACTAGTTCTCAATGGGGTTTTTATATCTAGAGAGGAAGGAGGCCACTTCACTATTCCTTAATTTTTAAGGCTTTCACTGGCTAGCCACATAGTGGGGTACTTTGATGCATGTGATGGAGCATTGTCCTGTATGAATATCATGGTCTTCTTTAAAAATGTAGACTTTTTCCTGTACCACTGCTTGAATAAAGTGTCTTCTAAAAACTGGGAGTTGGTTTGACGGTTGATTTTGAGTCCATCTTCAACCCAAAAAGGTCCAACTAGCTCATCTTTAATAATACCAGCCATACCAATGTCATTAGAAAGAACAGTGTATTTTACAATTTAGGCCAAATATGTCAAGCACAACAGCAGAAAAAGACAAAAACCAAAAAAACAGGGAAGCTTTAAGCTTCAAATTTTCTGAGTCCAAAATAATAAAACACCCCTTTCAAAGATGACATAAAATACCACTGACTAGAAGTAAATGTAAAGGTACAAAGGCTGAGCTCCTTGGCTATCCACAAAACAGGAGAAAAAGGTTTGGAACAAAAATGGTGGAAAGCCCTTACCAGTTTCCACTGTGAACACAGCACACACTTATGCCCCTTTTCCACCAGCTTGGCTCTATTTCAGAGTGACCGCTTTTCTATGCCCGACTCGGCTCTGTAGTAGGGTGCCGCCTCATGGCCGTGGGGAGTGTAGCGCCCTGCCTCCAGAAGCCATGTGCTGTGCTTCCTAACGCAAGTTGTTTTTCTGATACAAAAGAAGAAGAGAAAGGAGAGCTTCGTTTTTTTATAGCCTGATTGTGATTATTCTGAGACTTCAAGAAAATGTGTGGTGGGGGGAATGCTGTGATATGTCGAGGAGGAGCTGATCTCCACTTTGCAGTGGGAGGAAAGCAGGTGGCTCAGACGGTTCAGGTAAGCTAACGATGATTTTTGTATTAAACTACGATAAAACTTGTAATACATTGCTGAATATACATGAGCTAATGTTAGTCATGGTGTTGGAAACAACTTAATGGTGTCAGAAATGTGTGTTGGCGCCACACATTCATAATACATTTCAATGTGTTTTCAGATGTTGGTAAACTGCCGCCGCAGACCATCGTGGTTCTTCGTGCAGCCTTTGGGTTGTAGGATCTCATCAGTGTCCGTCTTCCTGACTGCTGGTCGGTGTTTACCTTCAGGATGTCCAGAGACCTTCACCTTTCTGGAGCAGGAATCACATGAGCTCAATATGCTGATGAAACATTTCTGATAAAAAAAAATGTGGCTGATGTTCTTACAGAGTTGAAGTGCATTAACAATTTGTTGTTTTTAACTTCTCAATACGTTTCAATATGATTCATCTGGTGTTCAAGTTATACTGAGAACAAATAAAGCTTTATTCCTTCTAATCCGACTAGTTCTAGTTTTAATCAAACCTTCATGTTTTCACATTTTGGTCACTAATTGATCGGGGCTTAAAACTTTAAATTCAGTCTTATCACTAATTAAGGTTACAGGTTTTGGACATGTTTTGTCACTCTCTTGCACTGAAGATTCTGCAGGAAGACAGATAAACAGTGAGTGGGTAGAATGATGTATAAAGTAGAAATTAACATAAATGATTTGTATTTTGGGTTCTTGTTAATAGCAACCCTGATAATAATGTCAAAATGTTTGGTTTGCTTAATAATGTATTCAGTTTTGGATACTTTCATTGGTAATCTATAATGTTAAGTGTCAATGAAATATTTATATAATATAATGTTACTTTCACTCTGTCTAAAGCTCCTCACATTTTGGGAGGATTGTATTAGGACCTTGATACAAACTACAGTATATAAAATAATGTGTGGAATGAGTATATAAAAAAAGACTTTGTTCACTGAGACACGACAGCATTTTTCTTCTTTTTTGTCTCAACTCTCCATGGAGCTCTGCCATATCTGCTGGTAGCTGCTTCCTCCTGAAGGAGATCCTGTTGTTCTGATGGTTCTCCTCATCGTTCTCCATCATGTCAGCCATGTTGCTCTCCTTCTGCTCCCTGGGAAAAGTAATTAGATGTTTTAGCTTATAGCACATAAATGTAGATAAATAAGTTACTAATGTGGAAGTTACACATAAGGAATTATTTAAAACAGACATGTTACTTTATATATACATGCACACACTTTTTTTTTACCATCCAACCATACAGAATTATAAATAACTGGAATAGTGTAAATTAAAGACAAAATCTAATTACTTATAAGTTTTAGACCAGGGGTGTCAAACTCCAGTCCTCAAGGGCAACTATCCTGCAGTTTCTAGATGTGCCACAGGTACAAAACACTGAAATGAAATGGCTTAATTACCTCCTTCTTGTGCAGAGGCCTGCTAATGACCTAATTATCCTATTCAGGTGGTGCAGCAGAGGCACATCTAAAAGTTGCAGGGCAGCGGCCCTCCAGGACTGGAGTTTGACACCTGTGTTTTAGACGCATGCAGACATGGATAAAATACCACTATCGTTTTCCAATTAATAGTTCATAACCATTTAATTAGAGAACTGATATGTTGCTATTTTACAATAATAGAATATCATATAACATGTTTTATTATCTCACACATAAGGGAAGCACATAGCTTCGCTCAAAGATAAACCATTAAAACAAATCAAGGCAACATGCTGTACAATATTGACAGTTCTAACTGTAATGTGCAGCTGAGTGTCTTCAGAAAATGCTCATATTGTGTTTGAGCAATAAAAATACAGCAGACTTAGTGTTTCAAATGTCTTCCATGACTGTATGTAGGCTAACTTAAATATAGCAAAGACCAAACGGATATATCTCCAAACTGCTCACCTGGCTGGAGAGCAGCAGCGGCGTTAGCTGCTTCTGAGTCGGGGTTCACCGTGGGGCTCCAAGCGGCTAACGAGACTTTCCATTCGCTCCACTACGGTGACAAAAACCACTCATTCTTCACGGCTCCATCGAGCTGCTGCTGAATATTGAAATCTGATGCAAAGAAAAGCAGACATTTTTGTTCATCGCTTGTTTGTATCTTCCATCACTTCCGTGTTGCAGCGAGTTTGAAACTTGCGCCTTCATTTTTCTTCTGTCTTTGCTGCTCCGTCTCTCTCGCCCTCAGCCAATCAGTCAACAGGAGCGAAGCTTGCGTCAGCCACCAAACCAGGGCCGGTGGAAAAGCTCTGAAAGCGAGCTGAGCTGGTGGAAAGGACATTAGTTATTCACTTAAAATTTCACCCAGTACTGCTAAGTAAGTTGTCAACAATATAAGCCCCAGATCCATATTTTCATAAGTCACCAAGACAGACTACATTTGTCCAAAATACTACCTGCAATTATGAATATATGGGCATATTTATACATATATGCTTATGGAGAGAGCCCCTAGAGGTCAGTGACCATAACGGTGACAAAAACTTTCATAAAGACAAATGTGTTTTAGTTGTACCCTTGATTTACTGTAGTAGTCAGCTGAGGTTGACTGAAGGTATTTATTCATCTTTTACATTTTTACACACTCATTTGGACTTTTGGATAAGGAATAAACTTTATTCTGCCCACTAAATACTCTTGGTAAAGCTTGTCTGTAGTGTATGTTCCCTGTTTTCTATCAAGATCTCTATGATCACAGCACATTTGGAATAATGAACCCCACAACTTCATCAGAGGGTAGAACCTCCATGTAAGAGGCGTTTACTTTGGGACAAATTGCAACCACTGATTGGTCAGATACTGACAAACCCACTGGACAGGTGACGTCATGTCACTACTTGTGACATTTGTGGCATTATTCTGTGATCAAACTGCACAGTTTTTTTTGTGGTCAGCCTAAGGCACATCTGCACTATAATGATGCTGCCTAATTATAATGATGCTGCCTAATTAGCAAACATGCGATCTCACAGGTGTGGTATGTCAACATGCTAATAATTATTTAATAATATTAATTATCTTGGCAAATGAGAAGTGCTCACCAACCCAGATAGAAGCCTTTTGTGTGTACATAGAATAAACCCACACTATTTCTGTCTAACCCACAAAGCAGTGGACTTAAGGAATAATATTTGTACGTGTTTTTCTCCAAGAGCCACTGGAAATAAATGGATTGCAGGAAGAAGATGAAGATGAAGTGGACGAGGTTGCATATGAGGAAGAGAAAATGGAGATAGAGCCTCATTTAGACATAAAAGAAGCAGAAGATGGAATAGGGATAGAAAATATGGCAGGCCCCATTTGTCAGGCTGGAACGTCACAACCTCCTGATGAGGAACAAGCAGGTTTTGAACAATTCTTTTCTTTGGATATGAAAACTATGATTTTGTACTTAAATATTCTCCTATTTTTGTTGTTAAGAAAAGTTAAACTAATAATTTTATTTGGTAACACTTTATTTGAAGGGGTGTGAATAAGACTGACATGACATCTGTCATGAACATGAACGAGTCTTTATGAATGTCTGACTGTTGTCATGAAGTGTCATTCGGTAAATAATGACACTTTTAATGCAAAGTTGCTCTAAAAGTTGCATTGAAAATGCCAACTTTGCATGATTTTGTAAATAATAATTTAATGCAAAGTTTGCATTTTTAATGGACTTTTAATGCAACTTTTAGAGCAACTTTGCATTAAAAGTGTCATTATTTACCCAATGACACTTCATGACAACTGTCAGACATTCATAAAGACTCGTTCATGTTCATGACAGATGTCATGTCAGTCTTATTCACACCCCTTCAAATAAAGTGTTCCCTTTTATTCTTTTTTAACAATATTTTTTCCCTTCCACCTCCAGGTCCCAGTGGTGTGAACCATCGGTGTAGAACTGCTAGTGCTGTTGCTCCTAAGCTTCCATCGGCTGCCTCAGACTCTGATAGTGATGAAGAGGAAGGCCTCGTTTCCAGGCTAATACCACCTACCTGTTTGCAGGAGCCAGCATCCTGTGCAAAAGGTGCGAGCTCAACTCAGGACACATATCTAAGTCCTCTCTTACCCTGTAGATTTAAAAGAGTCTTGCTCTTTTCTGATGGACCAACTTTTAGTGTAATCTTTGATTAGTTTCTCCAAAGTAAAGATTCAATCCGTTTTTAATGGAGGCATTGCTTTCTTTGATTGTTTTTGGGACTGTGTAGGTGAAGGAGGCACGGAAGCAAAGAGCACAGCACCTCCGCCTCATCAGCCGTCAAAATTAGAACCTTATCCAATTTTTCCCTGACACCACAGCAAATTTGGAATCATTTTACAAGAGTCACACTGGACCAAATAAGAAAATGCATGAAGCCCCAGATCCATATTTTCATAAGTCACCAAGACAGACTACATTTGTCCAAAATACTACCTGCAATTATGAATATATGGGCATATTTATACATATATGCTGTCAATGTATCACTTATGGCTATGCATGCACGCAAAATATGTGGATTTAATTCTGAAACCTATAGAGCTAAATTGGGGTTGACAAAATCTGGTTCCATTGATTCATAATTCCACTTCTAATATGGGAGACAGCAGCAGATTACCAGGCCATTTCTCTAGACTGCTCAAGTATCAGTAGTGAATGTATCTGTTTTCTTTCTCATTTTCCTTGTGAGATAAAATGACAACCAGCCTTTATGTCATTAGGTCGGCTTGAAGAGGAAGCCGTGCCAAGTAGAGCTTTGAGATGGGAGCAACCTCAGTGGTGGTCTTGCAGCTCTCTTTCACTTTACTTTGAGAGCATGGAAAATGTTAAACACAGACTGAAAATGCTATATAAATTTGTCAGTATCATATTTTTTCCACTGATATTTGTGTGATGTGTTGACATAAGCAGGTTATATCAGTGAAGCTTGTTTTTCAAAATCAGACACCTACACATAGAACATCAATTGTGTTTAAAGACATTCAGTTTCCACACTGTCATCCATGTCAAAACAGGATCCAAATTTTGAAACTTGGAAAAAAAAAATCTGAAACTGAAAAGAAAATCCTTGAGCCTCAAAAGTAGCTTTGAACATTTTTCTTTTTTAGTTTCAATTTTTTTTCTTTTGAAGAAGCTGTATTCCTCCAAGTTGGCTCCATAGAAGCTGTTTAAGTCTCTCGCTCAAGTCGCCATAGCAGCGTCGGTCAAGGGAGATGAAGTGAGAGAGCAAAGGACAGAAAGAAAAGTAATTTTGGAAGTTGAGAAGTACAGTATTTTACACACCCATTCAATAAATTAATGATTGAAAAGTCCATTTATTTTAGGACTTTTCAGTTATATGTGATGAAACATATTACATATAATTGCATGCAGATGGATGTTTGAAAGCCTTTATTTCTGTTAATCACAATGATTTTCTACTTAGTTATTGAAAACATGGCACTTAAAGTAGAATATTATACGAGAACAATTAAAAAATATTTCTAAAATCAGAATTATGAGCTTAATGAAAAGTGTTTTTTCTACTTGCTAAGATTTTATTTTTGAAAGATACTTTTAACAAAACTCATCAGGATGTTTTTATTGAATATGAATGTATGCGACACCACACAGCCTTTATCGCATGATCCTGCATTTCCTGAGTGGAGGTGCATGCAGTGAACTAGTATGAGTGAAAGGTGGCACGCGAGATCAGCGACGAGTTCGGTGTCTCAGTCTTTGCTGACCATACATACATATACACACACACACACACACACACACACACACACACACACACACACACACACACACACACACACACATATATATATATATATATATATATATATATATATATATATATATATGTGTGTGTGTGTTTTATTTCATTTAACATATCTTAAATCGTCTGCTGTGTTCTTGTATAATCAGTTGAAAAGGCCATAAAGTAAAAAGAACAAATCTTTTAGTATTGAGAGCATGTTGGCATAGCAGCAGTGACAAATGTTAGGTTATTTTTTCCTCGTCTTTTTGGGATCTGTCATTCGACCACAGATGTCCTTTGGCTTTTAAGTTAGAACTCTGTAGTCTGTGAAGTTCACTCAGAATCAGTGTTTAACTTATATTTACTCATATTATCCAACTTTGTTTGATTACATAACCTGGTCATTAAATGGCCGCTGCCTTATTCAGTTGCTTCCCAACACATGCCAGCCACATGAGGGAGTCGGAGTACTTCATAGCTCATGGAGCCGATAAAGAGGGAGAATGTATATTTTTATGGACTTACAATTTCTTTGGGAGTCTTTTCACTTCTCAGCACATGATGCGTTACCTTTGATTTCCCAGCATGTTCTCCAAGGTCTGGAATATCTTTTATATTTTCAGTGATAATTTACTGTGGTCACTGGAACTTGAAAACATTTTAAGATATCTCCTTGAAGCTGTTGTAGCTTCCCATCACTAAGAGGCTAATACATGCTCCCTTTGTGGAGCACCTGCCTCCCCCAACTTACTTCCTCCTATGAGAGGGTTTACACCTAAACATGTGCACCTCCGGTACTTAGATCCCTAGACTGTAGAGTATAACTCACCTCAGAATTCAAAGAGAGTCTATGTAGCTGGTTTATTGGAGAAGATTTGTCTGGGTTCTAACAGCCTGCATCTGAACGTCTCATGCTGCTTCTTTCCATGGGTTAACCAAACGGTAACATGTTTGGTCCCACAGAACACATTCGTCACGGTTGCTCTTCTCACTTCACAACTGATCCAGATTTAGTGACTTTGGCAAATCCCATGGATGGTGTTTAATTTGGGCTAAGGTAACCTATAAATGCTTACCATAACTTTGCAAACCATGCACTAAGACTGTTTTATTACTATTGAAAAATAAAATAAAATAATTATAATAAGAAGAATATATATTGATCACCAACAAAAGAAGAACTGGGTAAAGATGAGGGCCAACAGACAGTTTAATTTGCTTCTGAATGAGGGAGCAAAGTGATGGTGCCAACTAAAAATTTGCTGTTAATTTGCTTAGGTGAAAATCTGAGTTTTTCCAGCTTCAGATTGTAAAGAACTTCTCTAACCCAGTGGCCATGAGACGGGGGATGCTTAGTTTCCACTTAAGTAGAATAAGTCTGCGAGCCAAAAGGGTAGTGAAGGCTAGAACTGTAACAGAGAACGTGAAAAGCCCCCATCTAACCCTTTATAGAATATATTGCACTGGATTAAGGTATACCAGGCACAAATTGAGGATTTATGAATTAAATTCTTGGCAGCCTCCCACTGTTCCTCCTCCACAATCGCACCTCCTCGTCCCATACTGTTTTAATAAAAGCTGAAAAACTTTGAGGTGTTATTATTAAGAAAGTTTCATAAAATGAAATATATTTTTTTCTGTTGTGGGTCTAATTAAAAAGTCAATCATTTCAATCTAACCTTTCTTTCCCTAACGCTGACACTGATGGAATCTAGGTGGAGGCTTTAGAAGATGGTTCTTACACCCCGAGTCGATCTTTTGGGGACGGAGTAGACAGCAGACAATGTTCTTTTTGCTTTGAGCTGATGGATGTCCTCTTGTTGGAAAAGGTATTTGTCTACCTTTGGCTTTGTGATCTGAACTCAGCTGATGAGAGAAGTCCAATTTGGTGCCACAGGTTGCTGGGCTGAGGGTTTAAATCCCTTTCGCAGGACAGTCTTCGGTCCATCTGTGGCGACGGCTCTTCTTCAGCTGCAGAGTTCTTTGTCCATCTCAATCTTGGCTCAAAGCTGCCTGGAGGAAACAACTGAAGATTCCTCTTTTGCATTTGCCTTTTGTAGAGTTTTTCCACCCTGTGGAAGTGCTTGCATTGGCTAGCACTGCTGCCATGCTTGTTTCATTGGCGGTCTGCTTAGGTGGATTAAATCAAATCCACCTTTTCCTTGGAGACATTATGTTATGGTGTCTGTGTTCTTGTCCCGGGGCCTTGACCTTCTCCCCCCGGAATCACTTCCCCCTTCTCAACTCTATTTCGATCTATGGTCTGTTCCAACACTTGACGTCTCAGTGGCATAGCTTCATCATTCTGTTACATTGGTACACATTTAACACCATTTCAACGTCATTGTCAAAATCACATCTATAACCTCTTTAGTTTCTCTGTTTTAACATTAAAATATTATGATAACCACAACTTCTCAGTTATACTTATCATAATTTGATTTATTACAGGCGTTCTTCTGAAAAGAAAACGGGAATCATCCATTATTGTAACTATTTGAAACCAAAATTTTAATTGTTCATTCTTACCAGAGAAAAAGCATCAATACAAGTCTTTTGCATTGGGTCTTATTCAATTACTCAAAGTGTTTAGACTTCATTCTTTAACACTTTAATGCTTGGAAATAATGAATCATGGCTTTGCAACACTCTCTACTTGATTAAATAAAAAAAGAAATAGGATTCAAGTAAAGCTTGCATGAGACAAAACATAAAAGCACAACCTTATTGATCTTATTGAAGTTTGATTCTACTGTTGGTTCTAGATGTTACTTTGTTACTTAATGTATTGTTACTGCTAAACTAAAATCTCCAGCAGGGGAATGCTGGGATGACCTGGGATTAATTTGACAAAACCCTTTCCTGAGTTGTGAGCAGTCACAATGCACAGCTACATGTTGTCCTGCTGCAGAAAACAAGGGGCTTTGTAAAACAAAGCTCTTTTGTTTTACACAAGCCAGCTGCAAAGAGTTTCTGGGTTTCACCAGTTGAATCGATGGAAACAGCTTTTCAGAATTAATCAGGATAAGATGCTGTAAAACAGCATCAACTATTCAGAATGTTGTAAAATCTTGGATTATATAAAACTCACTCATATTGTAATGGGTATGAACTATTATCCATTAATCTGTAATGGGTGCAATTGATTACATTATAATTGATTATATTGTAAATCTGACATTGTAATTGGCTTTTTTCAGAAATCTGAGCATTTTAAATTTCTATTTTGACATACCTCTATCTTTCTACTCTAACATACAATAAATTTGTGTACATATATACTTCTTTTTATTCAGGTAAAGGAAAGACTCCTCTGCGACGATGCAAAAGCGTTCCAGTCTCTGATCAGGGAAAGGCTCAGGTGACACAGAGCACCTGTGAGAAGAGCTGTCAGGTGACCAGTGAACAGATCAAGGCAGACATAAAGGCTGCTACAGAGAACTGCAGGAGATCTGGAAATAAAGAAAAGAGCTCTGAGATTGTTGGGGGCACTGTGAGACAAAGGGCTGACAGTGGGCAAATTCAAATCACTGGCAGTACTGGGGCAGCATCAAGCAGCAGAACAAGACCTATAACTGGATCTTTGAGCAGGGTTGAAGCTGACACAGCTCCCTCCGGACATGTGGATGGATTTGGGAGGATAACTAACCAGAACACCTGCAGACCAACCACTTACAGATCCACTTCATGCAGTAGGACTGAATGTGCCAAGTCTGACATGGAGACCGAGGACAGTTTCACAAGTGAGAAAGGGGAGATTGCTGGTCCTGTCAGTGTGGGATGCATGACATCAGGCTGTTCTTCTACTGGGACATCAGCACAGCAGGAAAGACACGGAGGCAGACAGCCAACCAATGCTGGGATACCGTCTGATATTTGTTCCCAGCATAATAAGGGCGGTCAGGACTTTGTTCCAAGGCGGCCTTTAACAAGATCTTGCACCCACACATCTCTGGAGTCTTTGGAACCTACATCAGGTCATACTCAGTTTAAAATTTGACTTCAGTGGAGCTCTGCTAAGTAGTTTTGTTGGGAGTTTCCCCCCACCAAACTGATTACATAGCATAACAGAGGCTAGTACTGGAGTGCGCTTCTGTAGAAAAATCGGTTTGACTTTGTACATCAAGAGATCCAGTTCTAAGCCACATTATTACACCACATTATGTGACTCCTATATTTCAGTAAATATTTGCTCCTGCTTCTGATTTTTGAAGATTTTTTTCTAGGAGACATCCCCACAAATCATGCTGTTTATTCCTGTATTCCTTCAAACAAATTACATGATAGCTGACCCTGAATTTTTAAATTCCATTTTAAACATTAATCAGGGTACACCTCTAAGTCTTGGCTGACCAATAAAAGGTAAATGGAGTTGCATAGTGTGTAATGAGTGCGGCTAACCACTCAAAGCACTTTTACTCTAAAGCCCCATCCACCCAACTACACTTTCAACACACGTAGTCTAAAAGGCACCCAATAGCTCAAAGATATAATCCTTTGCTATTCCGTAGCTATTTTGGGAACTGAGGAAGATTTATTGTAATCATTTGTAACAAACAAAATTCTGTCAGACAGATTTTAACTAGCCCCCCCTAGTGTGTTTTTGATCATTACAGCACATTCAAGCATCTGTAAATTAGTAAAAGGTATCCAACCTTATCCAATGATGCAGCTATAGACAATATATAGTTTTCTGAGGCTGTATAATGTCGTCATTGACCTTCAGCAGTGTCATTCCAGAGCAGCTATGAGGAACATAGTGATGAGCAACATTGTTCTAAAAGGTTTCAATAAAAGGGGATTGGATGGAGCTTTTTTTAGACAATTTGGCTAAAATAGCTGAATTCTCTGTAGTGGGTGATTCCTTTAACAGTGAGGATTCAGTAAAGCTTAGATTTTGTGACTACCCCCCCACACACACTTACAAATATCCAAATAAGTCCCTCTTTAATATCTATCAATTGTCTAATTTAGCATTTTGCTAGTTTTGTTTAAGCAAATAAAAGATTAAAGAAACTGGTTAAAATAGAGAATTAAAAGAAAACCTTGGTGTATTAAATTGAAAAACATTCCACTGACATGCAATGCAGACTGAATATCAAAGAACAGTTGGTAACACTTGATGTGACGGGGTGTGAATAAGACTGACATGACACTGTCATGAACATGAACGAGTCTTTATGAATGTCTGACTGTTGTCATGAAGTGTCATTCGGTAAATAATGACACTTTTAATACAAAGTTGCTCTAAAAGTTGCATTGAAAATGCCAACTTTGCATGATTTTGTAAATAATGACAATTTAATGTGAAGTTTGCATTTTTAATGGACTTTCAATACAACTTTTAGAGCAACTTTACATTAAAAGTGTCATTATTTACCGAATGACACTTCATGACAACAGTCAGACATTCATAAAGACTTTTTTATGTTCATGACAGATGTTATGTCATATTTATGACTGTGTCATGTCAGTCTTATGCACATCCCTTCAAATAAAGTGTTACCAAACAGTTTTTTTTCCTTAGTTTGGTGTCTTTATTCTCAGTTAGTGGTGAACTTTTGGCTAATGTATATACTATGTTTCCCTTTTGTAGATCTTTCAAAAGCCAGGCCTCGAGTAGCAGTGAGGAGGAAACGGATGGCTGACAAATCAACCAGCACCTCTGATCCAGTCACTGAGGACGATCATATACAAGTGAATACATGCAAAGGAAGCTTGACTGATTTGTTGTTTTTAGTTGATTAATATATCACTATGGGTGAGAACCCAAATGGTCTATCCATTTGGGTTGATAGACCTATTATTTAACTAATTCACATTGAACGATGCCTAATGTATACCTGATGGAAATTTTATAAGCAAAAAGTTTAGACATGGGTTATTAATTTGAATTTATATTGATTATTTTTATGTTCTCAAAGCATTCCACTATGTAACAAAGATTTTTGAATATCCCACTCATTTGGATCTAGGATGTTATTGTTGTGTTCCTTCTGTTTTTGAGCAGTGTATTTTTGTCTGTCTAATTTGAGTTTCTACTTAGTATAATGTGTATTTGAGGAATAATTAGCATAGTTATGAATTTTATTCATTTTTGACATATTTTTTACTTGGACAGGTTTTGTCTCTGAAGAGTAAGAATCTGGTGGGCATCACTCTGACCAACTGTGGAATCACGGACCTGGTCCTCAAAGACTGTCCCAAAATGATGTTCATTCATGGTAATTAAGAGAAAGTGGTAACACTGATGCTTATGTCTCAAATTGATCATCATTTGGCAATCTTAAATAAATATGTAATTAGTCTTAACTCTTGGCAACAAATTGCTTCCCTTTTTATCAATGTTAAATCAAATTTCCTGAGCTGGTTCAGTGTTCTACGACTAGGATGAAAACCACACTGCTCTTAATCAATCCAAGGTTCAGCTGTCTGACAGACCCTCCTCTCAACAACCTTACCAGGGAGGCTGGTAAGGTTGTTACCACTCTCCCTGCTGCCTTCCTGCTGCTGTCATGCCACAGAGAGACGCTGCTGCTAAGCACACTCTCAACGGTGTCTCTGTAAAGCTAAAAAAAGGACATTTTGCATAATTCCTCATCAGAGGGAAGGAGAATTTTAAATTCTATTCTGCTTTTAAGGCGAAGTAAATGAAAGGAAGCTAGAATAGGAGAAATATTACCTCTCTTGCTGCAGCATTTTGGATCAGCTGAAGGCTTTTAACTGCATTTTATAGACTTTCTGATAGTAAATGTAATGTCATCTAGATCAAGTGATAGACTAAGCTGTATCTGTCTGACTAAAGAAGCACTGTTGTAAACTTGTCCACTTTATTGATTTGTCAAACTCCTCTAATTACTTTTTTGGAGATGTTTATGGCAACAACCAAGGCAACAACGCTCTGCAGCAGGCAGTCTGAGCAGCCTTTAGCCACCATCGTCATCTTGCTTTCTAAGCACTGCAGTCAGTCTCACACAGTCATAGGTTCAATGCCATACTTTCACCAATAGCCAGAGCATTGGAGACCCATTCTACTCCATGTACACATTGCAAATAAATCACACATGTAAAGCTGAGTAATGCTATAACTGTTTGACCCAAGAGGCCAGCAGTGAGACGGTTTTTGGTAGGGGTGTACCGATTTATCGGCCAGCCGATTTTCTTAATTTTGGCATGATTGGCCGATTTTTACACGTGAAGCCCATCTTATCCACCGATGTTATCAACGTCAGCAAAGGTCTAAAAATCAACCACTGTGCTTTTCTTTTCTCCTGTGAGAAAGGTTTGACTGACAAACCGGCCGACCAGGTCATGTCTGCACATTTACAGTTAACAATAGTCACCCTGTTGTTGCCAATTCAGCAACTTTATTGATAAAAAGCAACATTTCAGACAAAATACTAGTATCAGCCAAAATCGGAATCAGTAAGTTAGGCTTTTTAAAAGATTGTAATCGGCGATCAGCCAGAAAAGTGCAATCGGTGCACCCCTAGTTTTATGCAGAATATCCGTCCATTCATTTTACACGCTTATCCCTATAGTGGGGCTGCAGCTGGTGGCCATCTCTGTCAACGGGCAAGAGGCAGGGCACACCCTGGACAGGTTGCCAATCTTTTGCAGTTAAGCAAAATAATGCCAAACTAAAAGAATTACAAACTGGATTCCAAAAAAGTTGGGACACTAAAGAAATTATGAATAGAAACTGAATGCAATGATGTGGAGATGGCAAATGTCAATATTTTATTTGTAATAGAACATAGATGACAGATCAAAAGTTTAATCTCAGTAAATGTAACATTTTAAATGAAAAATATGTTGATTCAAAATTTCACAGTGTCTACAAATCCCAAAAACGTTGGAACAAGTAGCAATAAGTGGCTGGAAAAAGAAAATTGAACATATAACAAACAGCTGTAAGACCAATTAACACTAATTAGGTCAATTGACAACATGATTGGATATAAACAGAGCTTCTTACAGTGTCAGTGTCTCTCTGAAGCCAAGATGGTGAGAAGTTCACCAATTCCACCATTGTTGCACAGAAAGATAGTGCAGCAACACCAGAATGGTGTTACCCAGTGTAAAATAGCAAAGACTTTTAAGTTTTCATCATCATCTATGCATAACATCATCAAAAGATTCAGAGAATCTGGAATAATCTCTGTGCGTAAGGGTCAAGGCTGTAAAACTACTGGATGCTCGTGATCTCCGGGCCCTTAAACGTCTCTGCACCTCAAACAGGAATGTCAAGGAAATGACAGCCTGGGCTCAGGAATACTTAAGGAATACTAAAGCATCGTCGGTGAACACAATCCACCGTGCCATCCGCCGCTGCCAGCTGAAACTCTACAGTGCAAAGAGGAAGCCATTTCTAAGCAGCTCCACAAGCTCAGCCGTTTGCACTGGTCCAGGAGTCATTTAAAATGGAGTGAGGCAAAATGGACGACTGTTCTGTGGTCAGATGAGTCACGATTTGAAGTTCTTTATGGAAGACTGGGACGCCATGTCATCCGGACCAGAGAGGACGAGGATAACCCAAGTTGTTATCAACGCTCCGTTCAGAAGCTGCATCACTGATGGTCTGGGGCTGCATGAGAGCTGGTGGCCTGGGCAGCTTGCATGTCTGGAAAGGCCCCATTAAAGCAGAGAGCTATGTTCAGGTTCTAGAACAACATATGCTCCCATCTAGACGTCATCTCTTTCAGGGAAGACCCTGCATTTTTCAACAACATAATGCCAGACCACATTCTGCAGCAATCACAACATCATGGTAGGAGAAGGATCTGGACACTGAAATGGCCCCTGCAGGCCAGATCTTCACCTATAGAGAACATTTGGTGCATCATAAAGAGGAAGATGCAACAAAAAAAGGCTCAAGACGATTGAACAGTTAGAGGCCTGTATTAGACATGAATGGAGAGCAGTTCTATTTCTAAACTTGAGAAACTGGTCTCCTCTGTCCCCAGACGTCTGAGTGTTGTAAGAAGAAGGGGAGATGCCACAGAGTGTTAAAAATGGCCGTGTTCCAACTTTTTTGGGATTTGTTGACATCATGAAATTTTGAAACAACATATTTTTCCCTTAAAATGACACATTCTCTCAGTTAAAACTTTTGATCTGTGATTTGTGTTCTATTGTGAATAAAATATTAGATGTTGGCACCTCCACATCATTGCATTCAGTTTTTATTCACAATTTGTTTAGGGTCCCAACTTTTTGGAATCCGGTTCGTACATGAAAATGTCACAATTTGTGCAAAAACATAAGGTAAATAACCTATTTACACAGTTTATCAGCAATAAAAAAAGAGATGATTTGGGGGTAAGTTTCACTTTAAATACCATTTATTGCAGTCTATGAAGGCCTTTGTGATATGATAATTGCATATATTACAGAGAGAGGTATTTTGCACCCCTAACCTAATTTGTATATTATTTTGCATCTGTGTGTGAAAAATTGTGATTTTTTTTTATTATGAAAGAGCTTAAATGTCTGTTTATTAACCGCATAATGCAATCTTTGTATCTTTGATTAACTTTTTCATGTTTATATTTGTATAAAAATTAGTCCATTGACATCTTCGTATCTACATATGAACTCTCTCTTGTGCTTTCCTCTTTTTGCAGCCACTAGATGTCGTGTTTTGAAGCAGTTGAAAATAGAAAGGGCACCCATAGTCAATAGATTTGACTTTGCTCAATGTAAGAAGCTTGACATGGACCAGGTTCTGGATCAGATACTAAGAATGCCACCTGAGAGAAACCGTATTATCTACATGCGTCCTATGCATCAGGTTGGTGATAAATTACCTCCAATTCTTTGAAGACTTAAATTACATATGCATATGATTACTCTCCATTTTTAGGACAACAGCTACAACAGCTGCTGTACTAGATGATCTCTGTTAATTAATGATCACTAATAGACATCATTAATATACAGGCTAAATTGTAAAGGACCTAATGATTCTTATGGGTTCCCCATATGTCACACCAAATTACTTGGCCATAAATCACAAACCTACACATTTGCAAATAGGAGACACTTACAAACATTCATGCATTCATATACTGATACTGGTAAGCAACCTGAGGCTAAGAGCCTTACTCAGGAGCACATTGAGATGGGATTACTCATCCCAAGATTACTACTTTTGAGGCACAGTGGCTTGTTTAAATCTTCTGCAGCAAGGTTCAAAATGATTTTTCTTCATTGGTGGAGTCTATGCACACAGTGAGTGTGTATAGAGGCCATTCTGACTAAGTGCATTGCTTAATTTTTTCATGGGAATAAAATGTATCGGCTTTTTCCAGGTCTTTCTGAAGCTCTCTCTCAGTGCTTCCTGACTCTCAAGCAATTTTATGATTATTGTCTTGACTCCTTTGTCAGAAGTGTTCTGAAGGGTGGCTAGCTGTGTCTTAATAATTCTCAAATAATGTTCTTCCCACTTTATTGTTTATGGCTCCAATAGCACTCACTGGGGTTTTAGAGTTAGAAATGCACCAGCAACCACTGCTTCAGTAGGACTTGAAACAGTAAGAGTTTCTTCTTAAGGTTTCTCGTACCAGTTGTACAACTCTGTTTTGTAGTTTGGTTATAGGAAACATAGTTAATTTTAAACAATTTATTGATTTACACATATCTGTGAGAATGTTTTTTTTTCCTGCAATAATGGCAAATTCAGCTGAATTCTTGGCCTCCTTATTACTTATTCTCCTTGTCATTTCAGTCTTTCCCCATAACATGTGGACTCATTAGTTTTGATTTTTTGTATGTGGATTGCTTTTGTTGTTGCCGACATCTGATGTCAATGTTTAGTCAGTGGCCCCATTATAAATATTTAAATTAAGAAAAACTGTGATGTGTTCAAAGGTTTTACACACTTTTCATGTGTAAAACTGCATCTAGTATCCATTGCATCTACTGGATACGATGGCAGTATTTGCAGACCTATACGGCTCCCTAAGAAGAGCTGCCTCTTTCCACTCCCAAAAGGCTCTTAATTTTGTGTCATATGTAGCATTGTATTTTAGCCTAACTTGACAGATATGAGTGTTTTATATGTTAATAAATCCTTTAACATTTTATGGTTTTATGAGAGGCCTTATAATTGCCTAATTTTCCGTAGGCAATTATACGTATTTTCTTACTTTTGTGTAATATTCTATTCAAACTTTTAATTTTTATTTAACACAAGAACAAATTAACAAAACACTTCAAACACAGAACCATACTACTACTAATAACAATAACAATATGTAATCTTTAATTTACAGCCTGATGCTGCTTCATTCACAGTTGTAAGTCATACTTAAGGGTTTTTGCTATGCACTCTCCTTCTCACCATTGTCTACTGACAGAATGGACACATTTTCCACCCTACTGCTGCTGCCTGTCTCTCTCTTTTTTCAGCACTCTCACATGTGATTGGCCACAAGGCCGCTATTTTGCCAATCAAAACATTAAATAAATTTTTTAGGGAGCCAGCTCTCACTTGATTGGACTGTGCTCTTCTTACTCTCTATACAACATTAACTCTTAGAATCGATGCTTTTGTGCATGACCAGTCAGTAAAATGGTTCTTTAAAGGGCCAAGAGCCCCATTTTAATCGAGAAGACAGTGAAATATCACTTTGAATTAAGTTCACTCTTCAGTTACTTTATATAGGTTTGCAAAAAAAAAAAAACGAATTAAACTATTCTAAAACTAACTAAACTATGCTGGAACAACCAAGCTGATCACAGCTCTTAGGAAAAAGCTGGTCTTTATGTACTTCTACCATACAAAAAGACAGCAGCGGTACAAACGGCTCGGGCCTGGGTCGGTAGGATCAGCACATATTTAGTCCAGGTCTGATAGTTGAACCCTTACAATCCACTGGGCAATTTTCACCATCCAGGCCACGTCCTGTTTGTCCTGGACTGTGCAGTTGCCATACCACACAGTCATATTGACGGAGAATGCTCTCGATCACGGCTCTATAGACATTCTTGAGCATCAGAGCAAGAGTCTTGTTGGGCCTTTCTCGTCACAACAGTTAAGTGACCAGGTCAGGTTCATGGTGATGTTGATGCCCAGTAATTTGATATTGTCCACACAGTCCACCACTTGCATTTAGGTGTACTGTCCTCCTGAACCTCCTGTAGTCCTTGGTTTTGTTCAGTGAACACCTCTGGGAAAGGTTCTGCATCATTGTTTCAGACGTGAACCGTTGGATAAGGCTGCTGCGTGTTGGTGTTCCTGCTAAATCCTTAATATACCCAATTTGGGTTGTCTTGGCCCTTTTATCACAGCCTGTGGGTTTTTTCCTGACTGGGAACGAGAATACAACCTGTTGAATGTGACAGGTAGCCAATCAGAAAGCGCGGTGACGTAAGAACAGAGGGGAATCCCAAACAGCTGACATATCGCGCAACTGAGAGTCCGGTGGATATCAGAGATGATATCTGGAAATGTTTATTATTATATGTAAAGGTCATTATTATATATGTTTATGTTTATTCAGTTAAAAATGTTAACTATGAAAAAACATAGTCGCCTCCAAATCATAGTGCAGCAAATAGAGCGGCTGCTCCCGTCGTCTTTTATCACCGCCTTTTCTTTTTGTTTCTTTTATCTCTTAAAATGTCTCCACAAACTGTCACTATTGCTTCTACATCGTCATCCGTGTTTGGTTCTTCTAAATTCCCGTATGCTATGTTGGGGGTTTTGTGGATTTTCTTCTGGAATCGGGATGTTCGTGAGTGGAATCGGTTCGTGTGGTGTGTTGCTCCTACCTTGTGGCTGAACACGAACCGATCCAACCTGTTGTACTTTTATCAGCTCTGTGGTCACAGAGGTTTGGAGAATCGGCCGACAATCCTTAAATCTTGCCGTCTAAACCAGACTTAAGACTCACAAGCTCTACTCATCTCCTCTCGACCACTGCCCAAACGCTCTCTGACTCTGGTCGCTATGGTAACATTTACATATCCCTTCAAAATAAGATAGATGCGCCACAGAAACGAACATTTTACTTTCGTGAAAATTTTAACTCATGATAACGACTAACTGGAGCCCTGAGCTTGTTTCTCTGCAACAAGACGGTCCCATCTGGGAGTGATGGAGACAATGACACCCAAAGTGTTGCTTATATCCACAGCCTGCTGGGTCTCTACGAGGTGAAGCAGTTTGAAGCTTCATTGCCTCATTAGCAGCCGGTCGCCGCATGTTACACAGAGCGGCTTGTAATGTTTGACTCACCTACTGGTCCAGGATAAATCCATCCTCCTGTCTCTTCTCTGGGCCTTTTCCCCTTTGCAAAGAAACTTTCCAAAGACATCTGATCTGTTTCTTACTCATTTTGCTGCTTGTGGGCTCAGTGTTGGCGCGCAAGTAACTGAGAGAATCCGGTTAAAGGATTTTCAAAATAAAAGATCCTCCAGACTCAAATAATACATAAAACGGAAATATTTAATTATTTCTTGCGCGGCCCGGTACCAATTGGTCCACGGACCGGTACCGGTCCACGGACCGGGGGTTGGGGACCACTGTTTTAGACCAAAAACAACAGAAGTTGTTGAAGTGTTATTTAACTTCAGACAGTGAGATAAAGGGCTTCTTTATATGTAAACTTCTGGATTCATCTAAGATTCTGTTTTATACAATTTTTTTTAATGATTATCTGTACACAAAGCTGTTAACGTGGTTGTTGTGCCTTTCTCTTTCCTCTTGACAGATTGACTCGATAGCACTGGAGCGTCAGCTTTTCCAGGGACCATATCCCTATCATATTGCTGTTGTGCATGAATTCAGCAACCCACCAAATATACACAACAAAGTTCGCATTCGGAGCTGGATGGACACAATAGCTAATATTTGCCAGTAAGCATTTGAGAGCAAGAGAGAGATTTTTACACCGTAGCCCTCTTGTGAAATCATACACTGAAAACTTACTGAATACTCTTCCAAGCAAAAAAAATCCTTTCCTTTTATGTGATCAGTGTTGAAGCTCTGTTTTCTTATGGTAATTCATATGCATCCATATGATGTTTTTAACTTCTGCAAAAACAGCTCTACTTGTACTACTGACTGAGCAAACTACACTAAATAATGTTACTCTAGTAATTAGTTACTTTGGTAACTAATTACTAGAGTAATAAGTAACTTATTACTAAGTTACTAAACTTACCAAGTTACTAACCTTAGTAACTTAGTAACTTGGTAATAAGTGACTTATTACTAAAGTAACTTAGTAATACATTATTAAAGTAATAGCTTACTTTAGTAATATGTTACTAAAGTAATAAGTTACTGAAGTAACTTCAGTAACTTATTACTGAAGTTAATAAGTTACTGAACTTATTAACTTGTTGCTTAAATAATTTATTACTTACATGCAAGTTATTTGTTCTCTTGCATTTTCTATTATTCCTTTGCAAATATTAGGCTAAATTTGAATTCAACTGGACTGCTGACTGAACTATTAATTGTCTTTTTTGTCTTTTTCTCAGAGAGTTGATAAAGTATGAGTTTTTCCCAGAAACCACAAGAAAAGATGACTTGAATATGTACCCCAAATACCCATGGGGTCGGGACATCTACACACTGGAGGGTAATTTCATGAAGCCAACATTTAAGACTTGACAATTTCACATTTTCATCATTCATATGCAATGACTGTGACTGTGAATCTAACCTCAAATCTGAAACTGTTGAATGTGACAAAAAAAACAACAACAGAAGAATTAAAATATTCAGTGAGTGACTTCCATGTCTTGGCTCTGTGGTGGTTTGGTCCCACCATGCTTTCAGTCAAATTGTAGTCAAAACATTTCTGAAGTCATTGCTGTAACTATCATTTTGTGTAACCCCATCAGGTTTCAGCTCTTTGCCCTTCTAAATCAGATGAGTTGTCAGGTCTAAATAGCAGGCCACTCCATTCGAGGTACCCCTGTCTCCCAACAGACATTCCCCATTTTGGTGGGCTTTCTGTGTTGGCGTGATGAAAAAACTCAGATTTTGTTTGTCCAATCTCTTTCCTGTCTGCTGAGAAGGTCATTTCCCATGGTGTTCAATGCTAATGTCTACTTCTCTTTCAACATTTTTTCTTTATGTAAAATTGTGTCAGTAGATTTACCTTCTTGAAGTCAT